>NC_142336.1:59693938-59995454 GCF_054954075.1 Amborella trichopoda | reverse complement strand
CTATGAAATAATATTTTGCACATCGCAACACAATCATGGAACTCAGATCCATAAACTTCAATCAAGAGAAACAGTGAGAAAGAGAAGGAGAGAGATTGACCTAAATTTTGCAGAGAGAAAGAGGTAAACTAGACAAAAGAGCAAGAAAAATGACAACAAAACTTTCCAAAATTATAGAAATACATCATCAAGCATGAGATTCATACCTACTATGCTTCGAAACTCTCAATCACTACTTAATTTTCAGTGAGATCAAAGACGATGAAGAAGGGGAGGAGAGGCGAACAGAGGTTGGCTTGGGTTTATCGTTTTGGGGGCTTACGGTGAAGTTGGAGAGGCAAGAGAGGGAAAACAAAATAAATAGGAGAGTGAAGATTGAGAGGCAAGAGAGTGGAAAAAAAAAGGAGTGACCGCTCGCATGTGAAGTGATGGAAAAAATAAATAAATTCCCGCGGCATGTGTTCGTGATCCTGAAGTTTCGCTCTCCATGGGGAGGGCCAGAGGGGTGTGATCCTCATTTTTGAGGATGACACACATTTCACACCTTAAAAAAGTACTTAACCGAACTTAGAACCATGGGTTGGTATTTGGGATGCCTTCCGACAAAAGTTCCAATTCTCAAACGTACCCTTAGAGTATTTTCAACCTTAGTCTAAGTGTTGTGCATGGTTAATAGTGGGGTGTAGCCTGATATGGGCTTTCTATACGATGCATTAAATGGAGCTACTAGAGAGATAGTTGAGGCTTTGGGCAATGATGAGAACAATTACAGCCCAATATGAGAGAGAATAGATATGAAATGGGATATGCAGCTTCATCAAACATTGCAAGTGGGTACAATTTAAACACAAATTTAAGTTGACCTGAATATTGAGAGCGTGGAGACGATGAGAGTAGTGCTCCAAATTTACAAAATGCAGCCATCCTAGTATTGAGTGTTTAGCATGTAGCTCAATTGGTCGTAAGAGCAATTGGAGTTCATTTGAGATGGTAAGTTTACAATATTAACTACTTCATTTTTCTTTGTCTAAACTAAATTCTAGCTCATGCATTTTCCTATAAGTATATACAAAGAAAATGAGTAGGATTGAGCAAATGCAGCCCAGTGATTTAGTCTTCATCAAGTACAATCAGAGGCTGAAGCAGTATTTCAATGAACATGAGACGGATATCAACGCATCCAAAGACATGGATGATGCCAATGAGTGGTTCGTTGAAGACCTGAGACTGAATAGGTCTTCCATGGTGAGGGTTTGTCCTGACATATGGTTGAGGAGGCTTCATGGCCAGCTTCCAACCCTACGAGGGCCACTAGATCAACAACCTCTACTATTGGATCACAGAGGAGGAAAAAGAGGATGCGGAGGAGGCGGACAATTCCAAAGAAACTGAGGAACGCCATTATGTTGAAGAAAGTGACGATTCTGATGATGATGGCCTTGGCCTAGATGGAGGTGATTGGAACAAAGCTAATGACTCCGACTGAAGACTCAATTGTTCTTATTTCTTTTGCATCATTTTACTTTTATGATTTTCAGTCTTTCATTATAATGTGCTTCGGAACCTTGGATTTTGGAACATACATGGAGATTGGCCTCTACGAACTATGGACTTCTACTATTTTAGTTATTCAGATTCAAATTTTGAGTACTTTATGTATATGTTAGCTTTATGTTTAAATTTATATACTGTCTTTAGTCTTTTACTCAATTAGGCGTTGTGGTTGTTAATTAATCAACTTAGTTTTAACGGTCACTACTTATTTAGTACAATTGTAAAATGTCAAATGTGAACGTCTATTTGCATATATACGTGGTTAGTATACATATAAAAGGATAAATACAGAAAAAACGACAGATAAATTTGAATATATGTGCATTTGGAGAGCACATATATACATATGTCTATCTAGGACATCTCAAAGCTTGGGCACCTGCCTAGCGCCAAGAGCCTAGCACCCAGAACCCCCTACCCACCTAAGCGCCGCCAATGGCTTTTTTGGAACATTGAATGCAAGAGAAATTTACAATTATCTGCGCCCGTTTGCAGGTTTACCATGGGTGAGGTGGGACTTTCATGAAAGATGGGAGAGGCCTAGGGTGTACGGTGTAGAGAGGGGTAGATTTACTGGATTCTAGGATGCAGTTGACTCTCCCTGGGAATTACCCCTGCTGCTGACTTTCCTGGATTCCGGGATGCAGGTGAAAATGGGTAGGGTGAAAGCTGGAAACCCTGTTTGATAAACTGTGGTACTGATAGTTTCACTTGTTTGGCAATGGGAAAGCTGGAAACTGCCTGCAATACTGTTAATCATGTATTTCATTGATATAATGTGCGAAATGCAGTTTTTTAATAACATTTTGTAATTAAATAAGGTTCCTTCCATTCATCCAATATAATACCAAAAATGTAAATAGATTCAAGGAATACTTTTGTGCTTGGAGATTTCATGAAAGTGTGAACCCACTCTGATGCTACCAATATTTACATAAATAAGAAACAAAATTGAAGTTCTTAATATCAAAATTTCACTCAATGCACAGGCAGCCTTCAAGAGCAAACATATGCCAGTTATTTAAGAAATAAATATTTAAATTAAAAGTTTCAAGGCTAATCATTCCATGATTTTAGAAGATTTGCGTGATTTTACAAAAGCAAACTTAATTAATCAAAATGGTTTCTTCAACACAAATTTATAGGATATTAAAAGAGGACATGAGATTACGAAATAAAAATAAAATGATATGAATATAGCATTTAAAGCCCACACCATTTTCATTCCTAAATACTATGTTGGCTCCTTTACCCATGAACAAAGAAAGAATACTAACAAACTCATTCTTCATAAACTGAATGCAATATAAGCATGTCAACCCATAGTATTGTTGTGACATACCACTGATTTATAACATGGCTAAATGACATAATTCAAATAGGTCTAGCTAACTATCAGATACACTCGAAGCTTCTAAGCTCTCATGGATCAAATGAACATAAGTCAAGCAACAACCATATGTTGGGTGAACTCCAAGCAAACAATGGGCTTTCAAGTATGTTATCTTTGATCTGCTCAAACCTACATATATAGATTTTAAATGACAGGCAAGTCAAATGTGGAGTAGCATCATTCCAATTGACACTGCTACTGTTGCAGCAGTAATGGAATTGAAAATTGGTCACATAGTGACTAATAAAACTCGATCAAGGGACATGAATTTAGTCACATTCCATCAAGTAAACTATGCAAGATCCTATGCTTTTAGATCATACAGTTTAGGTCAATAAACCTGTTCAAGTAAACAGCATCTACAGTTGTTGTTGTCTATAGCAGACCAGCAGCATATGTATTGTTGATCAATGCAATTTGTGTATCAATTTCTGAAAATCATATTATGGTTGATAAAATCTAGAACAACAGAGTTTTCTTTCTTTTTTTTTCATAAAATATGCCTTTTTTTAATGAAGAGGTTATGAAATTCAAAAGTCAGGGTATTGAAAGACATGACGGGTATTCATACATACTAACAAAATAAATCCAAATTTACTGTAAATGTATTTTTCAGAGTTAGTTAAATAAATCCATACTCCAAACACTTGATCTTCCATCAAAAAACACCTCTGTATAGTGATAAAGACCACGTAAATGAAGGCAAAAATACTTCAAAATCATAGAGAGTCTACATCTAACAAAATAATTTCTATCACAAACACAATTCCTAGTTTATTCTAAATCTACTTTTTAGAGACAGTTAACTAAATTGACACTAGATCTTTTATATCCCCCATTAAAACCCGAAAACCTTAAGTCATAGAGGTTATTCCCCTAATTTCTTCAATGATTCAACTATTCTTCCATCTAAAAAATACATGTTATAATAGAAAAAGTGTAAATGATAAACAAAAATTTTAAAAATACCTGCTTGTCAATTTCTATCACAGACAAAAAACCAAATTCACTGGAAATCTACTTTTCTGGGACGCCCATGAAATAAAAGTGCTCAAATAGAAGGTACATCACGTGGTAACCCGAAACTTTTGAAATTTCGTTAAATTTTCGTATGGGTTTCTAGGAATAGATGAACCAGGAAATTAACAAAATAAAGCAGTATAGTGCCCATTTTTCAGTGTTTCTATCTGTCCAATTACATGTTTTAGATAAAATTTGCCGAAAGTTCAATAACTATTGCATCAGCTGTTAAATCCATAACAAATCCTAAATTGAACAATCAAGCAATCCAAAATTAGGGCTTCGGAAGCTTCTCTGTCTAAAATGTACAATTTCTGCTTCAGTGAAATCCATAGAAAATCCCAAATTGAACAATCAAACTATTTGAAAGTAGGGCTTTGGAGGCCTGTGGAACAAGGTTAGGGTTACAATGCGTGAAACAGGGATAGGATTTGCATATATATTGAGCGGAGAAGCACGAAGAGAAAGATTCCCTAATTTCATCACTATTCTTGCATCAAAAAGATAAACAAATTTGTTTTAAAAAAATACCTGAATCTCTCAGCTCTCTCTTTCTAGTCTTCTTTGCAGCCTTCTTGAGCTTGATTGATCTGTCTATCTGCTGATGATGGGCTGGCCTGGTGAATGCTTCGAAGGTGCCTTTCAACTCTCCATTTTTCTCTCTCTAAGCCAATTGCTCCCCTTTTCTCTCAAGCCAATTTGTTCTCTTTCCTCCCCACCCATCAGTTTGTGTATCTATTTGTACTCTCTCTCGTTGATCATGGTAACGCTCTTCTTCAGGTTCTGTACTCTCTCTCTAATGGGCAAGCTTTCAATGTAATGCTTCCCCTTGAGCTTAGAAGTCCGACCGTCCTGAATCGAGGTCTAGGATTCTCTACACTATTTTATTTTTAATTATTTTTTTATAAAACCGTATATTTTTTAATTAAATAAAATATCAAAATACTTTAAAGTTTGAAAAGGTATTTTGATTATTATATTTTATTAAAATTTTATTTTTAATATTTTTTACTGGTGCCTCTCAATGAGAAGATAACCGGTACCAAATTTTAGATTCATACAATTTGTATAAAAAAATTAAAAATAAAATATTTTGAGACGTCGGATCTAAGATCAAACGGTGAGAGACTCTCTTGATCAAAATTAGACAGCTAGATGGTAGAGGGAGGAAAGAACTTCTATACGGCAGGGGAAGCCTAGAAACCTTTCCCTTCTCAAATGATGAGAGTGTGCTTTGAGGGTGTTTTCTCAAATTTCAACTTTCCATCTCTCCAAGCCGCTTGATCCCCTTCTCTTTCTCTTTTGAAGTCCCCAATAACTGGGAAAATTGTTTAATGCAGTGGTGGTCTATCTAAAAATAATTGAAACTAACAATCCAAATATTTTTTAATAGAAATATTATTTTCAAAAATTTAAAATTTAGTTATTTTTATATATTTATGATCTTCATGTTAGAAATTACATGTCCTTAAAAATTAGGTCTAAAAATCCATCTCAAAAATAAATTTTTAAGAGATGACTCATTTCTACATGGACTCATAGAAACCATATGCATTGTGCTAAACCAACAAGAAACGCTGCATCTTGCTCAACCTCGTTATATCTTCCTCTCACATCATTTATAAACCTTAAAACCAAACCTAAAATATCTTCTCTTCTTAACCTCCATCCAAATCTTTTGTACTGTCTCTTAAATTTCAAAATAGGTAGTTGTAAGAGTGTCATTGATATCTAATGGAGTAGTTGTAAGAGTGTCTATGAAATCTAATGAGTGAGAATGATTGTAACCTCTATGTACGAAAGATAAATGGCCTCCCTGTAGACAATCCATTTTTCAAATTGTTTAATAATCTAATGGGGTAGTTGTAAGAGTGTCATTGAAATCTAATGAATGGGAATGATTGTATCCTCCATATATGAAAGATAAATGGCCTGCTTGTAGACAATCCCCAATTCAAATAAGTTGAAGAATTTGTTTTTTTTAAAGGTGTTAATGAGGTGGTGTCAGTGGGTATAGAAACGACGACATAGTGACTAAGGTGTGGGGCTGCTAACACCACAACCTAAACCCTTTTCTGAAAAACGTTGTTCTTTTTGAGATATTCGTGGTGGGAATGGAGGGTAGGACATTATGTTGGACACTGACCCGTGTGTCCATTTATGAAATCGATACGAGTGTCAAAGACATGAAGCCTAAAAATTAGCATATTGAAAATAATATAAAAGTATTTATATATATACATCTTTCTATATATATATATATATTAAAAAAAAATCTCTTTACACCCTATTTTGATTTACCATTTTTCTATAGACCAAAAGTTCTAAAAACTTTGTAAAAATATATATCTTCTAACCCTTTGACCCAATTTAGCCCTTTTTACAACTCGAATTTTGCTCAAACAAAAACTAAAAAGATATCTCTATTTGTCTACTAAACCTCTCTCTAAAGTTTTTATTTCCCTCTCTCTCCTACATAGATAGAGACAGAGTCGTTAGAAGCGCATTAGCGGATAATGGCTAGTAGAGGGAGATTCTCTTAATGTGATTAATTGGTGTAAGTATGTTTCCAAACCGCCTCGGACATTAAGAACTCTTTGGAAAGTGATGGACTTCGCTTTTGGATTGAACAGTATTTTTTCGCATGTATATAGGGTGGCAAATGGATTGGCTGGCTAGGTGGTGGTTCTTCGGGGCTATCCTCAGTGGTTTCCAATTCTATTGAGTGATTGTTGTTGACTTGTTGATCTTGGCTTGTATCTCTCGACAGAATTTAATAAATTGGAGTAACATTTTTCCAAAAAAAGTGTTTGAAAAACATATCTCGAGATTATATAAATGGAGAAAAAAAAGAGATTTCAAGTCCTACAAAATAGTGTGGACCCATTAGATCATCTGGATACAAGAGGAAGAAATGGTGATTAGCTCTATGAGAACCTTTATGGCTAGCAACATCAGGTGGAGTGTGGGACGGAATGTGGAGCGAGGTGATGAAGTTTTATTCTGGCATCAAAGATGGGCCTCAAGAAATGCGCTGACATTTGATTATCCTGACTTGTTTCATCAATGCTCATATGCAATGGCTAAGATCAATGAGATTGGTGAGCTTAATGGTAATGCAGTGTTCTTGAATATCACTTGTTGCTATAACTATATTCCTCCAGTGGTTTTTAACCAACTGTCTGACTTGCTTCAGCGGTTAGCTAGTGTGTATATATCTACCCGTAAATGATGAACTCATTTGGGAACTTGAGATGATACAAGAAGAAGATACAAAGTACTCTACTTTTTTTTCGTCTCATGTGGTTTTTTCGTCTCTCATCCCAGCCGTTGGCTTATTACAACTCCATACGCGTTGAGGCATACTCTACTTTTCTTTTTATATATAAGTAATGATCCTATGCGACCCTCTCACACCTATGTGTGTAGGACCCTAAATGATCACCATTAATTTTAGAGATCTATGCTAAATTTAAAGGTGGTCCCTTGAGGTCCTACACACATGAGTAGAGGAGGGTCTCAAAAGATCATTACTCTAAAGATAGTTTCCTTATTTTCGAATAATATATATAAAGAGTAACGATCATATAAGACCCTCCTACATCTATATGTATAGGACCTCAAAGGATCACTATTAAATTTGACACAGATCTCTAAAAAAATTATTACATGAGTGTGAGACTTGACTTTTCTAGATATCTGTATCAAATTTAATGGTGATCTTTTGAAATCCTACACACATAGATGTGCTAGGGCCTCTAGGATTATTACCCTATAAATATAATTCTAAAAAATATTAAGGTACTTTGCAACAATCCTCCTCCAAGAGAACTGTGAAAGGGACTATGACAATGCTCCTCCTAGAGAAAGGGACACTGTCAAATTCCAAGAGACATTTTCCCTTTTTTTTTTGGTCCTATAGGGTGAGCCTCACTAGTTCGTCCCTTGACGGCTCGGATCCCTTGAGAAGGATCTTAACGGTCTCGGTCCAAATTAGACATTTGGATCTGGCCATTAATCTAGATTACATATGCATTTCCCAATAGTCGTATTACTTGTTTGGATGGGACAACATTTTTGTAGTTTGCAATTCAAACCTAGGGACTCCCAACCGCCGCACCGGTGGTATGAGCGCAACCTTGTTGGACCCACTCCCATTGTTTATGAAAATGAAGCAAAATAATCCATCACAATCACGCAATACAAATGTACATATTCTTCAAATTTTGGTGATCTGAAAATCTACGAAATCTAAAAATTGGTCAAAAGGAGAATTCGGATGGGCCCGTCGAACCGGAATCAGTGGGTGACATGCTTGACTACTTCATTGGATAGGGATGCAAAACTAATTCATCTTAAATTTATATTTTAATAGTTTTGATGTAAACATAGTTTTTAGATTGATTTGAGAATCCTAAATCTTGCTTAAAAACTTTACAAACAATGAAAATTCAATTGATTTACATTTTACATTTGTATGTTTTTTTAAAAAAAATGATTGGCTGTGTCGACTGCTTGCCGATTTGAACACTGTTAATTAGTTGTTGGCAACCGGTTTGACCCACTGGCCTGATCTTTGAAACACAATGATTTGTTCTTTTATTTTAAAACCTCGGGGTGCATACTGTACACTTACTCCATGGGGGTAAAGACTTAGTTAAAGAGGATTTTCATGATCTAAGGTTTTATTAGATCGGTGTTTGCATAATCGATCTGAAATGGTTAATAAGACTTAGGGCCGGAAACGGTTTAATCGGCTTAAATCGGGTTGATTCAACCTTTCTAACCGGGCAAGCCCCGGGCGTTCAAAACATAGTTGAAAAAATAAAAAAATACAAAAAAAATCTGGTAAAATATGAAAAACATATAAAAAATTATTAAACCAAAAAAAATTCAAATGAAGTTGAAATTTAATAAAAAATTGGATTTTAAAGAATTGATTTGTGGATAGCGTATTTTAAATTTTTTTGAAAAAGATGGAAAAATATGAAAGTGAGTATTAATGACCCAAAAAATTTCTAATCTTTGCAAAAAATGTAAAGAATATTAAAAAATGTATTACAAACCAAATTATTTATTTTTGAGATTTTATAAACATTTTTGAAATTTTATATACAAAGCTTGGGTTCAAAAAATATTCTTAGCCAGGGTTCTACCCGAGGGGATAATTGCACATTATACTCCCCCAGGAGCTGATAATCTTTGGACATATACAAATAGGTTATGGATTATACTTATCATAGGCTATGAATGAGAAACATTAATAAAAGAAAAAAATTTATATAAGGGTGAGGCTCTAAACAATCAAATTAATGCGCACCTAAAAAATTTATCGAAATAAGTTGTTTCGATGCTAAGAGAATAAATAGATTTCGAGGATATGAAATAATGCATCTTGTAAATAGACGGCCAATTTTCAAGTGGTTAGATATATGCTCCGTCGACACTATTTTTTAATATTTAAACTATAGATGAAAATTATTTTTTCAAATGTTGTTTGCATGAAATCATTGCTCTTAACATAATTGTTTTCACAGTCAAACCGAAATTGAAATCGACACGGTTTTGGCCAACTGATAAAAGCAAAAGAGGCCCCACTTCACAAAGACAATCAATCCCATATTCAAAATTTGTGCGATCTTTAATGGACCGTACTCACCAACACCAACTATATATAAGGTCCCCTTCTCTCCCTCACCCTCAACACCAAGCCTCAAAACTCTGAAAGCCTCAACAACCAACCAAAACACCATGTCTTCTTCTTGTAAGTATATACTGGCTTTCCTCTTCCTGTGGCTATGGAGTCATTGTGCTCAAGGCGACACCGTGTCTTTTAGGCCTAAGGCCCTTGTTGCCCCAATCGTAAAGGACCCCTCCACCCTGCAATACTACACCAACCTTAGCCTCAAGACACATCTCAGATCCGAACGCCTTGCCTTTCACCTCGGTGGCTCCTTCCTGTGGATCGATTGCGACAACTATGTCTCCTCCACCTACCGCCCGGTTCGGTGCCGCTCCGCCCAATGCTCGGCCGCCCGCTCTCGTGCCTGTGGCTCGTGCTTCGCCACCCCGCGGCCCGGCTGCTCCAATGACACATGTGGGGTTAGCCCTTACAACCCCTTCATACGCACCTCCACCGGCGGCGATCTCCTAGAGGATGTGTTGGCCATTCGCTCAACTGATGGCAAAACACAAGGCCCACAAGTCACAGTTCCGCACTTCCTCTTCTCTTGTGCCCCTGCCTTTCTCACCGAAGGCCTCACCGGCTCGGCCAGTGGCCTAGCCGGGTTTGGGCGAGGTAAGATCGGTCTACCTGAACAACTCGCGGCTAAGTTCAGCTTCCGGCGTAAGTTTGCTGTCTGCCTCTCGGGCTCATCCACGTCCCCAGGCATTGTCTTCTTTGGTCCCGGACCATACGTGCTGCAGCCTGATAAGGATGTTTCTCAGGGGCTCATCTACACGCCATTGCTACTGAACCCAGTGAGCACTGCCGGGTCCTACTTCTTGGGTGAGCCATCTGACGAGTACTTTATCGGAGTCAAGGGAATTAACATTGTCGAGAAGCCTGTTACGGGCCTGAATTCTACTCTGTTGAATATCGATTCTGAGGGCAATGGTGGCACCAAGATCAGCACCGTAGTCCCTTACACCATGCTCCAGACCTCCATCTATAAGGCCGTGACCTCAGCCTTCGAGCGAGAGGCAACGGGCATGGGCATGAAGAGGGTTGCCGGTGTGAAGCCATTCGAGGTATGCTTCAGCTCGAAGGGTGTGCCGAGCACGAGGGTCGGGCCAGCAGTGCCCACCATCGACCTGTTGCTCGACAATGGCAAGTTTTGGAGCGTGTTTGGTGCGAACTCCATGGTGGCCACGAGCAACGGTGCCCTCTGTTTAGGGTTTGTTGATGGAGGGGTGAGCCCAAGGACTTCTATTGTCATTGGGGCGCACCAGATTGAAGACCATCTTTTGGAGTTTGATCTGGCTTACTACAGCCTAGGGTTCAGCTCGTCTCTTCTGTTCCGCCAGACCACATGTGCAAACTTCAAGTTCTAGAGTGTAATAATTTCAAGCATTTTCAGTTGTGCTCCCTCTACACGTGTGAAAATAGTGAGGGGGTATAATAATGAATTCTTAAGGTAAAATATCCTGTTATCTTTTTTTTTAACTTTTATATCTCATCACATCTAAAAATTGAAAATATTATTCTGGCTCAATCTTTTTCATCTTTCAACTCCTTGAACTCTTTTGACCGTATATTATTGATCTCAACAACATATTAAACGACTCTATCTCTCTTTCTAAAACTCCATCTCTCTCTCACATCATCATCTCAACTTCATCACATTTTAAAACCCAAACTCCATTTCTCTCTCTATCTCTCAAAACTCCATATCTCTCTTTAAAACTCAAGCTCCATATCTCTCTCTCTAAAACTTCATCTCTCTCTAAAACCCAAACTCCATCTCTCTCTCTCTCTAAAACTTTATTTCTCTCTCACACATAAGTAGATGTGCTCATGTTCGAGCTCAAGCTAAACCCCTTGGTTGATAAACTCATCGAGAAGCGAAGAGAGAAATGGAAGTTTAGAGAGAGAAAGATAGAATTTGAATAGGGTGTCATTTAGTGTTTGTTTGGATAAAAAATTTATAATCAAAGGGGTCCAGGAGGTTGTAAGATAGAAAAAATAAAGATATTTTGCTTACAAGTAGTATTTTCAATTCTTAGGTTTCATGATATATGAAAGTTAAAAATAGGAGATACGGAGATATTTTCTCAATTCTTAATGTGATTGTTAGTGCAATTGTGAGTTTATATATCAATAGTAATAAAGGAAAAAATGTTAGTTTAATTGTGAGTGTATGTATAAATTATAATAGGAAAAGTTTATATAAGGTTGCAACCTTAAAATGTAGAACTACTGATGCACCTCAAAAATCCATCGAAAAAATGTTATTTTAATGTTGAAAAACCATGTGATTGATCATCTAGACATCGAGATGTATGACTATGAAAAATAAAAAATATTTTGAGTCTAATAAATAGTGCATTTTACAACATATTATCTACACCGTCCATTTTCAAGATTTTCATAGGTTTATAGATCTACTTGATTTTAACCATTTTTGAAAATTTTAATTTTATAATTAGATATAAAAATAGATTTTGAGATAACTCTAAGACCATTTTACATGAAAATTATATATTATGATAAATTTTGAAAGTGCACTTTAATTGGATTATTTGAGGTTGCAACCTTATGGAAACCACACCTATTATAATAAAGGAAAAGGGAAAGGTTTCTATAGTTCCCCTACAGTAGTCACTCACCGTTAGATCTTAGATTTAATGTCTCAAAGTATTTTATTTTTAATTTTTTTTATACGTATTGTATGAATATGAAATTTGGTACGTGTTATCTTCTCATTGGGGCGCACCTATAAAAATATTAAAAATAAGTTTTCTATAAATATAATGACCAAAATACCCCTTGAATATTTCAGGGGTATTTTAGTCGTTTTTATTTTATTGAAAATATTTTTTTTATACTTTTCGCTAGAGCGAGTTTAATATAGGATTGAGCATCCAAAATTTGATGTCAAAATAGTTTAAAAAAAATAATTAAAAATAAAATAGTGTAGAGATATGACATTGTGATTGGGGCAATCTTAGCCTTCCATTCATAATGGACGGTTTGATAAGGGGAAGTATATAAGTTTTATGTGGTAGGGGAAGCATAGAAAGCTTTCCCAAAAGGAAAAAATGTTAGTTTAATTGTGATTAATCTTTAAATTCTAATAAACCATAAAAGAGAGATCTTAGTACACGTGGGCAGTTCCAAGTAGGTTCTTTGATTTTTGATAAAACCCCAAACAATCAATAAAGACAAGTTATGGTATATATACTTCACCTACATCTCATCACCGTCCAAAATTCATCACAATGTCACTTTTTTTAGTAATATTTGAATTTTTATAATATTTGTACTCATCAGATTTATCTAAAATTTGGAGAGTGTGTACATATGACCAATTCGCACCAAAATAAAATATTTAAAAAATAATAGTTATAAAATAAAATGATAAAATTACCCTTGAAACTTTATAGAGGTATTTTACATAATTTTTATCATTCAAATTATTATTTTAATTTTTATTCATGTGTATCTCACTAAGGTACACACACCTACACAATTTCAGATCATTACGATTTGTAAAAACTAGTATTTTAAAAAACGGCGAGTCCCAACGGACTCGTTCGAGTCAACACGAGAATCGGCCACCCCATGTCAATCCGAGTCGACATGGGAATCGGCCACCCCGTGTCAATGCCAGTAAAATACACAGGATCGTCCGGTTCTAATCGTCCGAGTCGACACCTTTTTAATAGTATTGTAGACTACACCTTAAAATATTTTGTATTTTAAATTACTTTTTATTGTTATTTTTTAAAAATCCAGTCCAATTGAGTCGTATGATAATTGAGTCCGTTGTAACTAAGAGTTGGTATTGCATTCACATCATGTAGATGCTTCAAAGGTGCACATGTATGTATTGTTTAATGGCTCAAATTGAATCATGCTCGTCCAAGGGCCAATAATGAATTTGTTTTTTTAATTTTTATTTTATATTTAAAAATTATTTTAATATGAAAATTTGGTTTTAGGTTTATTTTTATAAATAAGATTGAATAAAAACTAATAAAAAATATTTTTTAAATAAAAATATTAATTAAAATAAATTTAGAGGTATTTTAGTATTTTTTTAAAATATTTCTTAATTATTTTTATTTAGTTATATTTATAAAAATACATATACACATCAAAATTCATATAAATATTTTTAAAAATAAAAATTAAAATAAAAAACTAATTTTTCGAAGTGCAGGTTAATAAATATGTGTTGATGTGAGATCTGAACGTGATGTGACCACACCACCCCTGGACTCCATAAATAATAAGTGGCAAGAAAGTGGTAAACACCCGCGGCGGCGTTTTTAGTGGCAATGTAGGCCCAAGCTTATCTTCAAATGGGCCCATCCAAATCGCGACACGGTCAAAACTTTAGTGCTCATCGGTGGACCGTGCGGACGAGAACAGTATTTATAGACGCCACCCCCACCTCCATCTTCTTCACACGGAGCGAGGCTCAAAAAAAAAACCGTGTCTTCTCCTGGGCAACGATCGTCGTCTTTCCTGTTTCTCTTGTTCCTGGTATGGTGTCATTGTGGTGAAGCTGAGACGGTGTCTTTTAGGCCTAAAGCCCTGGTAGCCCCCATTGGTAAGGACCCCTCGACCCTCCAGTACTACATCACCCTTGCCCTCAAAACCCCTCTCAGATCGGAACGCCTCGTCTTCAGCCTCGGCGGCTCGTTCCTGGGGATCGACTCCGACACCTATGTCTCCTCCACCTACCGCCATGTTCAGTGCCGCACTTCCCAGTGCGTGGCCGCCAGCTCGGGCGTGTGCTGCTCTTGCGGCACGTGCTCTGGCCCCCGGAGCCCCAGCTGCGGCAACAACACTTGCGTCGTAGGCCCTTACAATCCGTTCATCAGCACATCAACTTCGGGCGACGTTCTGGAGGACGTGCTCGCCATTCACTCAACGGATGGCAAAACACGAGGCCCTCCAGTCTCAGTCCCCCACTTCGTGTTTTCCGGTGCCGGTGCCTTCCTCACCAAAGGCCTCACCGCCTCAGCTCGTGGCGTGGCTGGGCTTGGGCGCGGTAAGGTTGGTCTACCTGCTCAATTGTCAGCAAAGTTCCGCTTCCGTCGTAAGTTCGCCGTCTGCCTTTCGGGCTCGTCCACATCACCTGGTGTCGTCTTCTTTGGGCCTGGGCCATACGTCCTGCAGCCCGACAAAGATGTCTCTCAGGGGCTCACCTACACACCTTTGCTCCTGAACCCAGTGAGCACCTCTGGAGCTTTCTTCCAAGGCCAGAAATCGGACGAGTACTTCATCGAAGTCAAGGGATTTAACATTGGCGAGAAGCCGGTTGTGGGCCTGATTTCTACACTACTGAAGATCGACTCGGAGGGCGATGGCGGCACCAAGATCAGCACCGTGGACCCTTACACCATGCTCGAGACCTCCATCTACAAGGCCGTGACCTCAGCCTTCGTGCAGCAGGCAATTGGCATCGGCATGGAGAGGGTGTCGGGAGTGAAGCCATTCGAGGTGTGCTTCAGTGCCAAGGGTGTGCCGAGCACGAGGCTCGGGCCAGCAGTACCCACTATCGAGCTGTTGCTCGACAATGGCAAGGTGTGGGGTGTGTTCGGCGCCAACTCGATGGTGTTCACGAGCAACGGTGCCCTTTGCTTGGGGTTGGTTGATGGAGGGGTGAGCCCAAGGACTTCCATTTTCATTGGGGCGCACCAGATTGAAGACGATCGTTTGGAATTCGATCTGGCGTACTCCAGGCTAGGGTTCTGGTCCTCACTTTTGGCCCTTCAAACCACGTGTGCCAACTTCAAGTTCTGAAGTGTAATAATTTCGAGCATTTCGGGTTGTTAAAAGCTTCAAGAATATCGTGAATCGTGCATGACTCAGGATTAGGACTTCTTTTTTATCCAATAAAAGGAGGGGAAAGGAAACCCTCCGATTTCTCCTCCCTTGTATGAATTAAATGATGTGCGTCACTTCGCAACTAGCATGCCCTCATCTAAATAGGCCGTTGGGATTGCTACATATCAAATCTCACAAGGCAGCTTTGATTGTCTAATTTTATTTGAATTTTCTTTGGGTGGATCAAAGTATTTTATTTTTTATTTTTTATAAATAATTCAGAAACAATATTTTGGGTACGTCTTATTCTCATAGGGATGCATCTTTTTTTTTTAAAAAAAAAAAGGAAAAACATTTATGACAAAAATTCAACTGCAAGTTATAGGCGTATTTTGGTCCTTTAATTTTATCAAAAATAAATTATAAAGTTTTTGGTGTGTCCTCATGGTAATGGAGCACCCCTATCTTTAATGTCAAGATAACTTATATATAATATTAAAAATAAACCAGTATATAGCATAACAAGCTATCTCAGTTATCCATTCATATTAGACTCCATACCTCTGGAAAAGGGGGGACATATGGAGTTTATTTGTGGATGGAGACATGTAGAAAGTCGGCCCTAAAAAGAAAAAAAATGTGAAGTGTAATTGCAAGGTATGTATAATAAAGCACAAATATTGGTCATTGAATACTTTTCTAGAGATGAATTGTGAATATCTTTGTAGGAATCAAGCTTGAGACACAGTGCTATTAAACACCAGCTACTACTAACCACTCGAGCCCAAGCCCGATTCTTGTGAATAGCCTTGTTACATACACAAATAAAACAAAAGGAAAAAGAGAGAGAAAAAACTAAGATTCGAAAGAGTGGAACTATGCTCCTAGTGAAATTTACAATGAAAATATGGTACACACCATTGTTGGTCTATGGTACACTGAGGGGACATGGATGTTGGGTTCATGTGGCCTTTAAAGGTCTTATGAGTGCTTGTAAAATGAAATAATATAGTAGAACATGAACTTAGAGGGAGTGTGGTCCCTCGTGGACCATACTAAGCAAACGATATTTGCTGATACTGGATTGTGATTGACGATCTAGGCCAGTTAGTTGGAAAATCCAAGGTATTTGGGCATAGAGAACAAACCGAGAAGGGTTCTAGGTTATCCCTTGATGAGGTCGGAGCTTACGCCTGGATGAATGAGTCGAGAGACTGTGTGGCCCTTGTGTGTGATGGTGGGTCTACAAGACGGGGGCCAAAACCTCATCTATGATCCATCACACAACATGCATATCGATAGATCGTTCGAAAAAGCCAAATATCCACCCTTTTAGGGTGAAGCGTAAGCATGTGCGAGAGATACCCCTATGAGCTATAGAGCTCTGGTCGCATAAGGTCTTGGTGAACTCGACTTATCTATAAGGGAGGACCTAAAATCCATAGATTGGGATTGCGACCCATTGGCTCATCAACCAGACTTTGGTGACCGCTAATGAGCCACTGCTTGGACTGTGGGTCATGGGAAATATTGGGTCGGTCTAATAAAACAAGTGTGGTTTGTAGTAGCGGCGATGATAATTGCGCCCCTCTATCCAACTTCTTTCTCTCCCCTTCTTCTATCTACCTCTAACCTCTCGTCCCACTGCTATTTGACGCGGGGAGACGACGTTCTCCGACAAAGGTGGGTCCCCTCGACCCACTCGTCTACAAAATAACCATAGAATTGTTGTGCAAAAAAGACAAGAGGACTACAAGTCAGAGGAGGCAATTCCAAACCAGCTCGAATAGCTGGGGAGCTTTCTTCGTGATCTAAGAAGGGGCCCACGCTAGCCAGCCCGAGTAAGTCCCAAACCCAACCCAAATTCCTCTCTTAACGGTTCGTATACATGTCTTTGATCTCGAGCAAGGTTTCGAGAGAGCGATCCCTAGCCACGGGCCTACCAGAAACCCGTGGTTGTGCCGCCCTATCCCTGAGATCCGAAGGGAGAGATCGAGGCACACAACCAGACTTGACTTTCACTTCATGCGTTGTGAGGCAGTAAGAATTTTCTGCGACAGCATAACATCAATATGAGTGTCAAAGAAGTCACGATTCCATAAGAACTCCAAGCACATAAATCCATACTTTTATCACTTGAGGAATGAGGCGAAATTGAGAAAGATTGAGATCCAGATAAACTAAATATTCCAGTGGGAGCACCTGCTAGTATTTGACATGCCAGATGGAACAATAGACTATAATGTTGTTCTCCCATGGAACCCAAATGTGTAGTGCTGGTTGTATGGTTACAAAAGGGAGCAACTTATTTGAGGAACTCTTTTGAGCCTATGAACATACGACCCCATGCGATGATGGTACATGATGGTCTTCTGCGACAATATGTCAATGATTCACTATGCGATGTGAAAGATGAGCTACGACCACTTTTGGGATGAAATTCGAGCAGCAGAGAGAAAAATGTGTTGCCTCTATAAATCTTATTTGTGAAAAGATTTATGGCGAAAGCCATGATTAATGTATTGAGAGAATAAGTAAAAATGCTTGAGAGAGATTGTAATTGGGAGAGAGAGATGAGAATGAGAGAAAATGAGAAAGAGAGAATGTAAGACCTTCAAAGGCCAAGTGGGAGATGTTGGGTTTATGTGGCCTTTAAAGGCATTATGAGTGCTTGTAAAATAAAATAATATAGTGGAACATGAACTCAGTGGGAGTGTGGTTCCTCGTGAGCCATACTACGCATACGATGTTTGGTGATATTGGACTGTGCTTGACGATCTAGGCCAGTCGATTGGAAAATCCAAGGTATCTGGGCATAGAGAACAAACCGAGAAGGGTTTTGGGTTATCCCTAGATGAGGTCAGAGCTTATGCCTGGATGAATGAACCGAGGGACTGTGTGACTCTTGTGTATGATAGTGGGCCTACAGAGACGGAGGCCAAAACCTCATCTATGATCCATCACATGACATGCATATCGATAGATCGTTCGGAGAAGCTAGATATTTACCTTTTTAAGGTGAAGCGTATGCATGTGCGAGAGATACCCCTATGCGCCATAAAGCTGTGGGCGCATAAGGTCTTGGTAACCTTGACTTGTCTCTAGGGGAGGACCTGAAATCCACAGACTGGGATAGCGACCCCTTGGCTCATCGGCCAGACTTTGATGACCCGCTAATGAGCCCCTGCTTAGACTGTGGGTCATGAGAAACACTGGGTCGGTCTGATAAAGCAAGTGGGGCCTGTAGTACACAGTTGAAGGTGGAGTGCTCCATGATTGTTAATTCAATTCTTAAACGTTATGGATCTATTTCCCATCATATTAATTTAATTATGTTTATTTTATGATAGAAATTGTTTTAGAATTATTATTTGAATTTTTATGAGTCTTTTGATATTTTATTTATAATTTTTGGACTTATAAAAATAAAGTTACTGATCTTAAAAAAGAATAAAATTTAAATAATATTTTAAAAATTAATTACATAAAATATCATGGAGGGGCTCATAGTGCACATAGGCCCACCATGTATCAAGTGGGTAGGGCCCACATGTGCCAAACATGGGTGGCATGCCCCACCCATTGGATTCTTTCTTGGAGTTTAAGTTATTTCATATTTTGGTAATATTATGTTATAGCATCTGGTCAAATAAGATATGTAATATTTTGACCATATATTGACCAAATATTGAAAGTGTATATTGACTTGATATATCTTTAGAATATCTTGTGAAAGATTATGGAATGCATAATATTTTAATTCGACTTAATTTATCTAATTTTTATTGATGGGAAAATGGTTAAAGAAAGAGAGATAATGGTCCATGCATCTTCCATAATGTTGATGGCCCATTTATGGAATGGATGGCTCAGATCTCTCACTCCACAAGTCACTCTTGGTTGACGATGGCCTATGTTCAATCTCACAAGAAGAGGCAAGCCAAAGAAAACCCTAAGAAACCCTAATCTTGTTCAAGCCTATAAAAAAAGAATTGTCTCTACCCAAAATCTTTACACCTCATCTCTTGTACCTAATTCCATATTTCTCTCTCACATCCCACTTAGAATCTCTCTCTTAAGAAAAGTTTCTCTCTCACTCACATGGTGAAAGAACCTAAGGGTTTAGGTTATAGAGTTATTCTCTCTCCTATCTCTCAAATATGGATTTATGGCTAAGGGTTTAACAAAAAGTGAATCCTTTATCAAACTAGGTTGCTAAGAGAATTCACCTAGGGTTTGATTTGTGATCAAAGGGGTTCGTGTTCCATTGGTGTGGCTTGGCCGAAATTTGTTTTTTCTGTTCAAGATTGAAGCTAGACCGTTGATCCCGTGCCATCGGATGGTGGTGATTCAGTGTGGGGTGTAATAAGCCCGATTGAGGTAATCTCCGACACTCTTCCTTTTGTTTCTTGCAATCTTATCTTTTATTATCAAATATAGTGCACAGTTATTTCAATGGCATCAAGTTGTTAAGATCTTGGTTTTATTGTTAGTTTTATTTTCTTTGAAGTAATAATTATTATAATAAGACTACTTGTAAGTGATATTTTCCAACAAAAAAAAAAAAAAAAAGGTGAAAAGAAGAAAAATGAAAAAATATATATTCCTCGACAAAGATCGCATTAGTATTTCTTTCAATGGAATGATACTTGTGTGGTTATATTGTAGCTCATTATGTTTGTAATGAACAGGTAATGGAGAGACGAACCACAATTTTAGGACACGTCGACATGGAATACTTGCAACTAAAAGCTTCACATAAGATATCATTAACACGGTCAAACCACTTCGATAATCCAGAAATGGTCTAATGCACCAACTTATTAATACAATGGTTATTTTTAAAGATTATTCCACTCAAGTACGTTTATTAATGAGTATACAAAATTTGTTTGCTATAGAATTTGCAGACTTGAATCTGAATCTTCCAAAATATAGGAAGATGAGGGGAGCACATTTTTTAGGTTTGAGGCCTTACCCCCACCAATTAGTTTAGTTTTCCTTACTTATATCGGTATTTATTTGAAAAACAGATACAAAGGGAGTCTTGTCAAGAACATACAGTAACCTCATTATCTGGGAATGCTTCTTGACCTTGATTGAAAATAGGAAAATATCTCTGTCTCTCTAACAATGGGGGCACATTGATCGATTAGACCAGGCTAGTGAACTTAAACATTGTTTGGCATACTTTATGAGTACATAGGCACATCAGCACAGGCATATCCTTATTTCCTTCTCATTACATGAACTTGAGAGCATGGAAACTTTAATTCATGGGTTTCTCTTTATTTATCCCCTTATTTCCTTCTCATTACATGAACTTGGGAGCATGGAAACTTTAATTTATGGGTTTCTCCTTATTTATCTCCTTATTTCCTTCTCATTACATGAACTTGAGAGCATGGAAACTTTAATTTATGGGTTTCTCTTTATTTATCTCAAAATGCCTTTGGTTTCTTTCCATTATTGGATCTATCAAATTATGGCTCCTGCATTCTAAGCAAGGTTGATTGAAGTTGTTTATTTTAGTTTTACGATTGAGGGAATTTCAGATGACGAAAGTATTTCTCTTGGTCTACCCCCAAGAAGCTCTCTCGATATGCCCTGCCCCCAAGAAGCTCTCCCACTCTTAACTTTCTCGATCTTTTACATGTGAAAAGGATGTGAAACACTCTCCCAGCCCAACTTTCTCAACCTTTTACATGTGAAAAGGACTAGAAACTCTCTCCCAGCCAAGAAGCTCCCCTTCTGAAGATCCCCAATCCCGTGAAAAGGAGGACCCACAACATTAAATAAATAGGTTAATGGACATGGTTGCCATCCTCATTCCCGAAGTTGGCATCTTAATAGACTTCATTCAAAATACAAATACAAATCCATATGATAAAAAAGCAAAGGTCCTGTTAAATTCGAATCATGAAAATATAAAGGGTTTTCAAAAAGGATGTGTAAAGCAATTGAGTACTGTTTTTTTGTTTTTTCCTTTTCACTACTGAGTTCAATTGAACTTTCCTTTTGTTGAAAAACGACATATTATTTTCAGATTTTTATAATGGGGACAAATGCATATTCCAAATCTCCAATAGACTGAAAACTGTGGTCCATGCATCGACCTCCATTGCCCACTATCCAATGGTGGAGATTAGATGGAGCGGAGCATGCAAAGACATTAGCCAAGGTACAGTCAGACTCCCACTACGAGGCAGACGGTGAGCGCAGTCATGGATTGAGGTTTTCATAATCTAATAGATCATGATATACTTTCTTCCACAATCCTTTCTTACAACAATTAAGGATGAAATTCATCATCATCATCATAACTTTTTTCCAATTAATTGGGATCGGCTACACGAATCCTGATCCGCCATTGTGCTCTATTAAAGGTCATATCCTCAGTGAGGCAATGAGTCCCCATATCGTTCCAAACTATTTTCAAGCACGTCCTTTTGGGCCTACCCCTTGCCCTTTTAAGTCATTCTACTTGAACTAACTCGCACCTCCCAACAATTGTTTTATTTGGTTGGCGCCATACATGACCAGTCCATCTGAGTCTACGCTCTCTCATCTTATCACACTCAGAATTAGAGTTGGGTGGACGAAGTGGAGATGTGTAATTGGAATTTTATGTGATCGGCGTATACTAATGAAGTTGAAGGGCAAGTCTTATAGGACAGCTGTAAGACTAGCTTTACTCTATGGGGCTGAATGTTGGACGGACAAAAAACAATATACCCATAGAATGAGTGTAGTGGAGATGAGATTAAATACACAAAAATATATGCTTTTACAATTAATTATGAAAATTGACTCCTTAACGCTAGCCAACCAAGCACTCTTAAACATGACTCTTTGTTTTTATATACATTGGAAATAATATATCCTAGAATCGATGCGTCAGACATGAAGATGTTGAGATGGACAAATGGCAAGACAAAAAAGGATAGAATTTAAAATGAATACATTCAAGCGAATGTAAGGGTAGCTCCAATAGGCGATAAAATAATAGAAAGTGGACTTAGGCGATCTGGTCATGTGCAATATCAACCTAGAAGGCGTGATTTGGCTCAAGTAGTAAGAAAAGATATGGTGACCTATGTCTGGCTGAGAGTATGGTCATTGATAGAGCGGAATGACGGAACAAGATTCACGTAGCCAACACAAAATAGTGGGGATAAGACTCGAAAGATGATGATGATGATAATATACATTGCAACAAAAACATAAAAAAAAAATTAGCTATTGCAAGGTAGTTCAGCTGTAGGATTTGAACTTGAGGACGTATTTTTTGCAATAGTCAAGACCTTAACCAACCAAAGGTCCAATACAACATAATCTGACATTTCAAGGTGAATAGATCATGCATTTCAGGACATAGAAATATAAGGAATCTCTCGGATAAAATTAAGACCAAAGAAAGAAAAGAGTCCATTTGGATCCAGATGGTGGTAAGAGTACCTTCAGTATAAAACACAATGAAGCAAATTTTACTTACAATGCGAGAACGAAGCTTTGAAAGGGCAGAGACACCTCTGAAAAAAGCCATCAAAAGAAACATGTGCTGCCTCATGGAAACATAATATTATTAAGAAACAACTAATCTCAATCACTAAAGCATAACTATCATTATATATTCCTTCATGGCTCAAATAACATCAACCTCAATGTTATGTACTTATAAGAAGAGAAGAAATCAAAGAGACAAAACACTTTGTGAGAAAAATGAAACTTCAATTCTGATTGCCCACCTCAAGCATGTTACGCTACATAATCCAGTTCAGATGTCCAACTAACCATGACAAAACAATAACATGACAAATAGGAAATAACCTGCAACAAACATGAAATTCTAGTATTTATCAAACTGCGACTTACTCTATATGTTACTACTAACAGGCCTCCCACAAACAAGAGAGATAAACCTTGTGAAGTTAAACATTCCAAACAGTCGCATAAGGATTTATACCCCCAAAATAAAAACCAAAAAAGAGAAAGAAAGCAACTTGTGTTTCAAGTCACAATGTCTTCCCATTCTCTAACATGTAAATAAGTTTATGCAGTATTATTGTGCGGACCCCATAGCGGAGCATACTTGACTTTGGAGCAAAAAGCGAGACAAAATAGCTTCTTCACTACACGACTAACTAGACATGTCAATATTCTGATTCAAAACATTAGAAACAACATGAGAACTAAGATGGCTTTAAATCACAAGATGCCTCACAACTGAGTAAACATCAGCTGTAGCTGATAAATAAATCCAAAGATAAATCCTAAATCCACCATCAAGAAGTAAAAAAAAATCAAGTTTGCAAGAAAATGGTTATCCAAAGGATGTCACATATCGGCATAACAGAAGTATATGTGAAGAACAATAATTGATTAGATTGAATGTGGATAACATAGACACAAATCACAGAAAAGACAAAACCAAATTCTCATTTAAAATTCTAGTAGCAATATCAACATAGAATGCCTTCAACATATGAAAATCTTCGGCTTCATATAGCCTCAAACATTTACAATTTTAGAGCCATAGCTGAAAGAAAGACCTATGTGATCTTTTGCTGGGGAAATACAATTTTTTTTTTTTTAATAATAATAATAACCCCTTATATTTTTTGCAACAAGATCACTCATAGATGGTCTTATTACAAACAATAAAAATTCCAAAATAAATAACACATCAATAAAATAAATCTTAACTACTTGATGCCATTGATACAACCTAATACTATGCTTGAGAATATGAAATACAGAACAAGTAAATATAAGATAAAGATGCCGAAGATTACCTCAACTGGGCTTATTACACCCCACACGGAGTCACCACATCCAATGGCGCTGGATCTGCACTCTAACTTCAATCTCGAATCGGGAAAGCTGATTTCGGCCAAATTATATAACCACCCTTAATTCTTCACAAAACCCTAACCTCCAAAAATAACTTAGGCTTCTTTCTAATTTCTACGACCCTTAGTTTCTTCTTATGTCTAGGGAGAAAAAAAGTAAGGAGAAAAAAAGCAGTACCTAAAGTAGGGAGAAAAAGAGTAAGGAGAAAAAGAGTAGTAGCTAGAGTTGGGGGGTGACCCCCCTTTGAAACTTTGGGATAAAGAGGGTAGAGGAGAGAGAGTAGGGTGTGCCCCTCTAGGAGAGAGAGAGGTGAGAGAGAGAGGGGTTGTGTAGAGATTGGAGGAGAGCACCCCTATTTGTAATGAATATTTAGGTTTAAGGTTTCTTAAGGTTTTCCATAGTTTACCTCTTTATTAATGACTTGTGAAGTGAGAGATCTGAGCCATCAATTTTATAGATGGGTCATCAACATTATGGAAGGTGCTTAGACCTTTATCCCCTTTTCCTGAAACCATTTTCCATCAATATATTTAGATAAAATAGATATCATGCATTCCATAAAAATAGCATGATCATATCACATATTCCATAAGTATGTCAAACATTATCAAATAAATAAATACTACCAAAAATTTTAAATAAGATAAGGTCAATGTTTACCATATATTCAAATTGACCATATCCCTTTTAAAGCATACTTATCATATTACAAAATATGTCATGGTCGCTGTATCATTTCCAAGATTTGACCACATGCCTCAATCAAAATTACCATAATCTTAAGACCTTGATCACAAAGAATTCAAAGGGTGGGACATGCCACCCTTTTGTGGCACATGTGGGCCCCCACCCATATGCCACATGGTGGGGCCATGTGTACTTTGGGCCCCCATGGAATTTTATAAAAAGTTTTAAAATAAAACTAATTAATATATATATTTGAATTTTTACAACTTTGTAAAATCTATAACTGTATTTTTATAAGTCCAAAAAAACATAATTAAAACATTAAGAGATTCATAAAAATTTAAATAATAAAACTAAAATCATTTCAATAATAAAATGAACACAATTAAATTAATATGATGGGAAAATGATCCATATGGTTTTAGGAATTCAATCAGTAAATATGGGGTACTCCACCTCCAACTGTGGACTACAGACCATACAAGCTTTATCGAACCGACCCAACGTTTCCCATGACCTACAGTCCAAGCAGGGGCTCATTAGCGGGTCGCCAAAGTTAGGTCAATAAATCAAGGGGTTGCAATCCTAGTATATGGATTACAGGTCCTCCCCTAGAGACGAGTCAAGGTTACCACGACCTGATGCGACCACAACTCTATGGTGTATAAGGGTATCTCTCGCACATGCATACGCTTCATCCAAAGGTGGATATTTGACTTTGCCGAATGATCTATCGATATGCTAGCCGTGTGATGGAACACAGATGAGGTTTTAGCCCCCGTCTCAATAGCCATACTATCACACACAATGGTCACAGAGTCCATCGGCTCTCTCATTTAGACATAAGCTCTGACCTCATCAAGGGTTAACCCAAAACCCTCATCAATTAATTCTTTATGCCTAGGTACCTTGGGTTTTCCAACCGACTGGCCTAGATCGATAAACACATTTCGGTATAAGCAAACATCATTCGCTTAGTATGGTTTTCAATGGACCACACTCCCACTGAATTTATGCTTCACTATAATAAAAGTATTTCAATACACACTCATAAGGCCTTTAAAGGCCACATAAACCCAACAATAGCATCCGAGATATGGGTCAAATTCAATGTCAAAAGTTTGTACAATCTATAAAAAAAAAAAAAAAGAAAGAAAGAAAAAGAAAAAGCTGAATACGAGAAGGATAATTTTTCATTGCATCATAGGGCCATTATTAGGCAAGTGCCCTTTTAATAACCATTAGATCAATCAAATGGAAAACAACTTGTATGATACTAATTCTCCCTCAAAAAAATCACAACCATTCATTACAATTACTCTCGGGTATCAGTATAGGAGAAACAAATCCAAACCGTCCAAATGCAGCATATTATAAATACTTGTGTAAAGAATACCCCATTAAAGCTAAATATTTAAAAGAAAACTATGGAAAAAAAACTCATAAAAAAATCGAGATACACTTAATTTTAGCACATAATTAACAAACAGCCAAAACAAACATAATAAATCTACTCAGAGAACCAAACATTTTCCATTTCATCTTAACTATGAGAGAGAGAGTTAGTAAAAGGGAAATTTGATATGAATTTTACCTCGAGAGAGAGAGAGGTGACAGAGAACACTACTTTAAGAAACCCAATACTTGATATAAAAAAACTAGAGAGAGAGATTAAACCTGGTAAAAGAGAAGCGCGAAATGGTAGGAGAAGTCAGTTCCCAACGCAGAAGTCTATTGAATTTGGGTTAACGCAGAAGTCTATTGAATTCAGGTTGGCATGAAAAATACAAACTGCAAAATAAAGTTCAATCAAACTGCAAACTAAAGTTCCATTGAACTTTAGTTGGCATGAGAAACACGACGCTAAGGGTTGCAACGGGCAGGCCTCGGCCCGACCTTTCTCCGTACAAGAAAAAGAAAAAACAAGGGAAACAAAAAAGCGCTACTCCAGGCCTAATGGAGGCGGCTCTGGCCCGAAGCCCAGCCCTCAGACCATATAATAGCCTACGCCCTACTCATTTAGGGCCAGCCAAACGCCCAGCCCATTGTGATGGACCAATTTTTAACATAAATGATCAAGCTGCCCTTTCTTTTCCCTTACCTTCAGAGGGCATATTTGATAATGGTCCTACACTAAAGAAGTAACGGCTTTCATGTTATCCTTTTGCCTTCGAAGTTGGTGAAAAATGAGGTCATAACAACCTCTTGCTCTACTAATCAAACACACGTTAAAAATTGTTTGTGCGGGCCTTGACATGTGACTACCAATTACTTTATAAAATGTAGATCGCAGCAAAAATCTTAAATATCTCAAGTTTTCAGGTGAAATTTACAATATCCAATGGAATTGTACGGTGCATATTGTAGGGATACACCACTCTTGAAGCGTGTTGTACCAAAATCAAGTCCAACACTAAGTCACACAATTTTTCAATATGCCAAATATATCCCCATGGATATCCTTCTTCCTATAATAGAAAACAAAAAGTTCCCGTTGGAAAACGAATGTCCAGCACAGGAAATCCCTGTTTAAATCCATTTTCCCCCTTGATTATGAACTTCAAACTCTAAAAATAATGCGGATATGATAAATTTGTAAACCTTGAAAATAACTAGGGATTGTATACGACGAGATTATTGACTTTTGATACAATGAGCTCACAATCACTTTTAACCATGGATATGAAATCCAATGAATGAAGATGTGTCACAATATTCAAAAAAATTTATTTTGGACTTTGTACTCAAACAATGACACATCCTCAACTACCCAATTTCAAATCTAGTTGTCAATTATGATTGTGACCTCCTTGTATCAAAAGTAAATAATCTCATTTCACATGCAATTCAGAGCCTTGTATCAAAATAACATATAATAAGGCCTTAGAGCCTTAGTCATTTCACATGTAGTTTAGAGCATTGTTAATTAAGATTCAAAAAAGAAATTAGCACAATCGTCATGCAATATTATATGTGGGGATCTTTCTTGGACTATTATGTGGATGTCTTTCTATTGCAAATGTAGTGGATAACTATTAGGGCTATAATCCATTGGGTGTGGTTTGCATAAGGTTGCAACCCTAAACAATCAAAGTAAGGCATGCCTCCAAATTTGATCATAAGATATAATTTTGGTGTAAAAGTTTTTAAGATGACTTAAGAAACTATTTCCGTATATAATTATAAAATTTCAAACTCCAAAAATGGGTCAAGTCAAGTCGATCTATAAGGACATGAAAATCTTGAAAATAGACAGTCCAGATAATATATGGCAAGATGTATTATTTTTAAGTCTCAATTTTTTTTATTTTTTTTCCTAGTCATACATCTCGATGTCGAGATGACCAGTTAGAGAGTTGAACAACATCTAAACAACCTCTTTCGATGGATTTTTGATGTACATCTTAATTCTACAATACAAGATTGCAACTTTATATAACCTTTGTAATGCATTATCTAGACAATCAATTTTTAAGTTTTTTCAGGTGGTCATAGATCTGCTCGATCTACACTCCTTTTTAATATTAAAATTTTGTAATTGACATGAAAATAAATTTTCAAGTCATCATAAAAATTTCCTGATACTGAAACAACATATTTCGGCACTATTTGATGGTACACATTACTTTGATTATTTAGGGCCTCAGCCGTATACAAACCACACCCTTTTATAAAAGATAATAATACAAAAGAAAACTTGGTGGCTAACCACACCCTTTTATAAAACATAATAATACAAAAGAAAACTTGGTGGCTAAACAGTCCTATATGTGTGCATAGGTCTTATTACACAGTCCACATGGTTTTACACACATTTATCTATGGACAAAGAAGGTCTCTCCTTTCCTTTACAGTGAGGCTGAGGTGAAATTGAAGTTAGAGCAAGTGGTTTGTTGAAACAACAAGGAAGAGGTGAACCCAAGCTTTGAAGCTCCAACATCAAACAAGAGGAAGTTATCTTGCATTTGGTAGGAGCCCAACAGTATGGCATTCTTGGCATCCATCCCACCATCCACAAAAGCTAAGCAAGCCACATCATTGCTCACTTGCTTCATGGTGTTGGCCCCAACCATGACCCAATTCAACCCATTGGCTAGGACCAAGTTTATGGGCCCCACCGGGAGCCCGACACGTGTGGAGCCGAGCTTGCTTGTGTTGAGGCATACATCGAAGGGTTCCACAGCCCTCACACGTGGGATGCCGCCAGTGGCCTCATTGAAGGTCTCCACGAAGGCCTTGTAGATGGGCGTTGCGAGGGTGGTGTAAGGGTGCACGGTGCTGAGCTTTGTGCCGCGTGAGAGCAATGAGGAGTTGAAATTCACACCATTGAGGCTGATCGTGATGGCTTGGACTTGGATGTAATACCCGTCGGGTTTTGTCATCAAGGGCACATATAGAAGGCGCCTTGATACCTCAATGCCGGGCGGGGGCAATAAATAGAAGGGCTCGGAGCCGAAGAAGGCCGCTCCCGGTGCTCTAGGGGTGCTAGGCAAGCACAGTGCAAACTTACGCCTTAGACCGAACCTAGCATGGAGTTGGGAGGGGATGGCTAGCTCTGAAGGGCCTAGTGTGGCTAGGCCTTTTGCCCCCTTAGCTAGACCACCCAGAAGCCGACGTGGCACGCACGAGGAGATGAAATGTGGGAAAACCACCGAACCCGTAGGGTTAAGTCCATTAGTCGGGGTGAGGGTGACGGTTTTCAGGGCCAATTTTGATGAGGCACAAGTGTTTGCAACAGGGTTGTGTAGCCAAACAACACAGTTGGCCTGATAGCACTGATGTAGGGGCGGCCTCCCAATCGGACTGGCACAAGCGTCAGGGAGCTGTTCTGCGGCCAAACAAGCACGTGCACGGCATGAGAGGAGCAAACCTGAAGAAAGGCCATGGCAGAAGGACCAAGGTATGGCTCCCCCAAGGTCTAAAACATAGGAGTCGTTGTCTAGAGGGATGGTAACTTGGGAGGTAGAGGGGTCTAAGGAAAGAGGGGCCACAAGAGCTCTTGGAGGAGTGCTTGTCTCAGGGGATAGTTGGGCTCGGTTGAGAGAGAAGAAGAGAAGGGTGGTGAAGACCACGAAGGTTGCCTTGATAGCCATGGTTGATAATGATAGAGATGGGAAAATATATATGTATGCTGATTGGTTGTCTTCATCTGTGGGGATGAGCTGTCTTTAAAGTTTTTGCATTAAATGCCATGTCGCATGGCAAGAAACCATCAACTTGTTTGTTTGTTTGTGGATTCCTGATCAGCTTCACCCTCAAAAAGTTCGCATCTAGGTAAAAGGATGACGTTTTGGTGAGGCCGCGGTTCACAAAATTTGGTAAGGCCACATTAGAAATTATATTTACATGACACTTCTCTTGACCCAAATTCTAAGGTTGATGTTAGATTTATTTAGACCCAAATTGTAAGGTTGATGTTTCATAAATGATGCAGATCTAGCAGATGTGGCGTGATCATCCTCATAGTTTTTTTTTTCAATTAATTGGGGTTGACTGTATGAATTTTAGACTACCATTCTACTCTACTAAAGATAAATGTGTGAAGAAATCAAATCAACCATTTTTTTTTGGCACTAGAATTGCTTTTTCTAATGAGATTTGAAATATGGCAGTATAAAGCCTACAATTCTAGAAACATCATACCATGACTAAAAGCTTGACTTTTTTTTTTTTTTTTTTGTTGGGTAAATCAATGGGGTAGAATGCCCCGTACCCATTTTTCATTCATAAAAATAAAAGCATATTACAGCTCATAATTTTAGTGCCTTATTATAAACCCATTTCAAACTAACCATTTGAGTGGAAAAGCAGAACATGGAAATCAAGGGACTCAAATTGGGAAGGTTTTCTTGCTGCCACTTGTTTTAGATGCGTAGAATGCACTCTTCACTGTCACTTTTTTTTAGTATTAATCATCACAATTGGCTGATATATAATTCTATGCTTTGAACACAATGAAGCCTGTTCCACCCCTTTCCATACTTTACGCTTGACCGAAATTTTTGAAATTTCTGTTAGAGCTTATCATAATAATAATAATAATAATAATAATAATAATAATAATAATAATAATAATTATTATTATTATTATTATTATTATTATTATTATCACATAATATTATTTTTAAAAGGAAATTTCAAAATTTGAGTTTTTTGATGCTTAAATCTCACTTTTGAAAAATTAGATGGTCTCTGTTCAATTTTTAGGTTTTCTTTTTTTTAGTACATAGCGAGTTCAATTCATTTTTTTTTTACTGAACTTAGCCTATATGTTGCATAGATTAAATCCCCAAACAGTAACGTGCATATAAAAAATTTACTAGAAAAATTTGTTTTGATATTGAAAAATCATCTTGACCTCAATATATATGGCAACTCCTAAACTAGCTATCATAAAAGTAAGGTTCGCCTAAAAACCTACCAGAAGAATGTTGTTCTGACATTGAGAAACACTCTAATTGATCGAGATGATATCAAGATGTATGGATATAACCGAAAAGAGAATTTCAAGTCTTAAAAATAATGGATTTTGTAATACATTATTTAGACCACCTATTTCATCTTTGTAGATATTATTTAGACCACTTATTTTTAAGATTTTCAAGTATTTATAAATCTACTTTGTTGCTCTATTTTTTAAGCTCTAAATTCCGAAGTGGGAATATACTTTTGAAGTGGGAATATACTTCCAAATAAGTTTTCAATAAAAATATATATAATAAGACGATAGAATTTAGTTAGTTTAAAATAATAGGTGACATCAAACCAATATTGTCCGATTCATGTCGGAGTTTTTTTTTGTTTGGCAAGAAAAATGAAGCAATTCGATGTTTCGCCCGATTCAAGGGAAGACTTCGCACTTTTTAAAAAATTTAATATGATATATGCACATATAAAAAACTAATGTAAAATAAAAATTTCAAAAAAAGTAAAAAATATAAAAATATTTTTATATAGATATTTCTTTGCTTAGTCCGAAGAGGCTTGAATCTAACCAAAACGACAGCACCCAACTTCGCTTTGCTTCAGTTTACGCCTAAAATCCGAAAGCTTCAGCCTTTTTAGTCGAAACTTAGCGAGCTTGAGAACATTGCATCAAATGTTTGCTTTATAGGTCCCAGTAAAGAATCCAAAAAGCTTTTTTTTTTTTTTTTTTTTAAGGTGAGTCAGTGGGGAGAAGAGGGCCCAAGTGCTAACTAATTAAGCACGGGCTTCCTATCCATTTATTTATTTATTTATTTGCAAATACGGGACATTGAGACACCAAATTGCAGAAAGCAAATATCATAAATTTTAAAAAAAATGCAAATATCTAGAAAAGGGAGATCACAGTAGAAACACATATGTGGCAAGAAAATTGGTATTACATTGGTTTTGCTAGAGAAAAACATAGTCAAATTAAAAAGAAAAAAGAAAAAAAACGATCTACAGATTATGGAGTGCCAAATAACATTTGAGAAAAACATTACATGATTATGTTGAAGACCCCATAAAATGTCTCTTAAAATGGGTATACATGTATTTTTTTGGGTGAATTTATATGAAGAATAATACAAAAAGAAAAAAATGAATTGCAAGTGAAACAGATAAATTTATAATAATTAAAATAATTAAATACTAGATGTCTTTAGACTTGATAATTTTAAAATAATAAAGCATGTTCTACAAATAAAGAAAAAGATATTTCGATTTTTCCTTCAAATTGCAATTTAAACTTTCTGAAACTGTCAATTTTTAAGATTTTCAAGTGTTTATAAGTCTGCTCGATTTGCATCTTTTTAGAATTTAGAATTTGATAATTAGAGTTGAACATGAATTTTCAAACGATCATAAAGTTTCGATACTAGAAGTACATCTTTTAATAAAACTTGGCTATGTAAGCTTGAAAATCGATCAATTTTTATGTAGTTTTTTATTTTAGAATCTGATAATTAGAATTGAATATAAATTTTCAAACCATCATAAAGTTTTGATACTAGAAATACATCTTTTAATAAAACTTGGCTATGTAAGCTTGAAAATCAGTCAATTTTTACGTAGTTTTTGGTTTTGTATTTCACATGAACTATTTTTTCATATTTTTTTTTATTTGAAATTCCATATTACTAGTTCAAGTAAGGGTTGAACCGATTTTTACATGACCGGACTGTTTATTCCATTAAATTTGTTCCATATATAATTTCTTTTAGTCAAAATTCTTAAGTTAAACCAAAAATAAAAAATAAATTGAGTTATAAGGATTAATTTTATTGTCATGAGTTGTATTTTAAATTTTATTTTGACTATAAGTGAACTTAATAGGCACAAAAACAATCACACTTTTTTAGTAGTTAAATATTTTTTATTCAATTCATAATGTAATTGTCACTATTTTTTGTAAAAAACTTAAAAAATTAAATTTTTAAAAAATTATAATGATTTTTTGAATTTGTATATATATATTTTTAAATAGACGACTGATCGGTTACCAATCATCCAACACGATTTTTGGCTCAAGCCAATCTGGGTCACTGATTCGCTTTGAACCAAGTAATGATAACGAGTGATTAAATGTAAAACTATGTAGAAATTTATTCTATAAAAAGGGCATGGACTTTTCCCAGACGCATTTTTAATGTTTCATTTCGGTAGTTAAACAGATCCTACCTTTTGCCTCTCCTGCTAACTCCATAAAGGTAAGGTGCTTTCTAGGCCCTTTTACCCAATTCTCTTCTTCTGAATTAAATCACAACAAACAGATAAAACAATTGTTAAATTGGATTTTATTACTTGCTTTTATCATTGATTCCGAAAGAAAACTAAAATAGATGGTTATAAATGGGTTTCATTGCACAATTTTTGTTTATTTGGATCTATAACTCGAAGAAGTTGGAATGACTGCAGCTAAATGCCCCAATGGAAAAAAAATAATGCCCGACTTTCAATTGAAATCTTAATACAATTCCTTGGTTTTATGTGATGCTTTTATTCTCTATTTCACAATGCCACTTTTTCTTTGTCTAGTTTTTAAATAAATTTGGGTTCAGGATTCATTTTCCTGTTCTGTGATTTTTTTGCTGAGAATTTGAATTTGAGAACTGGAATTTTTGGTCATATTCATTTAATTTCTTCAGTCGCCTCCATGTGTTTTATTGGTTCTCTTTTGGGGATGTTCATGTCCAATTGGCTAGTGAGGTTGATAGAAGTTATTTGGGCATTATTTCATCAAAGTGCTGGGAGGGGTTCTTGGGTGTTTTCGGAAGATTATATTTAGAGTTCTAAATTGTTTTACCCATTCCAAAGCATTGGTTGCAATTGGCATCGAAGGTCATTTGGTTTAATTTTCTTTTTTTATTTTTTGATTTATCAGTAATCATTGAAGGCTTCTTAGTTAAAATAAATTTGAAGGTGCCTTGGCTATATGTGTGTAAAAAATTGGTTATTTGTATCCAATAAGAAACCCCAATAAGGGATTGGTCCTGCAATCGCAAAAAAGGTTAAGACAATCTCGAAAACCGTCATATAATGAACTATCCTTGAGATGTTATACATTATTTGCAAGCGACATTGCATCAATGAAGGCAAGAAGAAATAACCTATTAGTATTGTATTACTCATTATGCATGGAAATTTTGTAATCTTCATTTTGCTAGGTGTTTTGGTTTGTCTGGAGGAGCGAAATTGGTTTGACATTTTTTTGTTCTGTGAAAATGTTTGCAGAATATCAAGACACATCTTTTCTTTTGTTCTTGTGCAATGGAGAATGTACTGGAATTCTTTTACTGCCTAGTGCAACAAAATCCTTAGATCTTGTTTTTGAGTTGTTTTTGGCTTGTATGCATTAGTAAGCTGAGGACAGGGTATAAATGAATAATTAGAAAAAATTGATTTGCCTTTGCATTTTTATCCTGATTATTACCCATGGTAAACAAACTTTTGTTTTGCACCCTTTCTATATTTCCCTTCCTTGTAAGAGTTGGCTTTGGGATAAGGCACTTAAGTCCTTAAAGAACAAATTTAATGCATATGGCCTATTTCATAGGTAATGGATAACTGTATGAGTACATAATCTACTTTCAAGCATCCTTCGTCTCTAACAAATTACTAGCACTCCAAAAAAAAAAAAAAAACGCATCACATATTACGACTCTTGAGGGTACTAAATTTTGGCCCTGCCGGGGGAGGGGTGTGTTGGCGGTGCGAAGGAAAGAAAAAACAGAGAACTGTTGATTGAAAGTTGATAGTAATGTCATTGGGAAGACTAGGAGAACTATCTTTTTCCTTTTTTTCTTTTCTAAAAATTTGGAGTAACTTTTAATCTCTTTCCTTCCAAAAGGCTTGTTTCCGAAGCTGTCTACATCCTGAATCTAATGCTGTGTGTTCAGGTAATTAGGTCGAGTTCTTATGAGTGCATTCTGAAGTCTATATGCCCTTGCACTCTTTGAAGAGCGGTTATTTTGAAAATTTCAAGTTCTAACTAAGGGAAGTTTATTGTACTGGGCATGCTTTTCTCCTCTGCTTGATACCGGCACTGAGACATTGCCTCTTATTGTCCTCCACAACAATGGCTGAGTTCGATGAGATGTACAGGCAGAAAATTGCCACATTTTTACGAGCTTTTTATTCTGCTAGATTTGCAAGGGATGACAACGTGCCCTGCGAAATTGAACCGGTACTTTTCAGATAATTTGGAAATTGTAGTGTCCTTCATTTTCTGTGACCAATTTCTTGTTAAATTAGATGTCTTATCTTTATGTACTTGCTTGCTTTGATTGAAGGAGGCAAGCCAGATTATATTTTTCTAATGCATATGAGTAACTAATAAATTTTCTCCTCATTATTCTTTTACTTGAGAAACCCTGATTTATCTTCATAAAATTTATTGTGAACTGTGCTATAATAAGGGCTTAGATGAAGCCAATAATTGTTAAAATACCAATCAAAGAGTGAAACTTCATGTTTATATGAAAACAATTCCAATTCTATAAGAAAGCTAGTGGAACAGTGTAACTAAGCGACATGCATGTGTTAGAGAAGCTCAAATATATTACAAGGCAAGAAATAAACAACATGCCATGGTTTGTGAGACAGCTAGACGTTCAAGTGACTTCAATCCCACCCTTAGAGGCCATATTTGCGGGGATCCAACTTCGGTAGGAGGGAGACCGCAAACTTTGTATTTTAGTTGGTCATCGGCCCTGCATAGGACCATCTAGCTCGTAACGTTCCACAGTCACTATTTTGTCCCAAATAGTGAGTTTCGTTTTACTCTCCAGCTTTGTTACATCTATACTTTTGCATTTTGGAACCCTCAGTTTAAGGATATGTTCAGAATCTTGCTTCTTCTTCACTTTCATGTAAATAGAGTCTTTGCAAGAGGCGAATGCTACTATTATATCCTCACATCTATGATCAGGTCAATTTGTTATCATTTTCAAGAAGAATGACTAGATCACTTTGTTGGGTTGAGTTTCATTGTTATCTTAGATAATTGGTATTCTTATGAGTTGAAAATGATCAGTTGATTTAGAGGCTTGGATCCATTTGTTGGAATTGGTTTTTTATGTTTTTATTGTTTTGGGTCCACACTGTGCTGTAACTACTCATATATATTGTATAATGTGTTCAATCAATACCTTTGATGGACAATACTTGACAATACTTTTCTATGGAATCTTTTCAATTATTTATTGACATTCATTTTCACAAATTGTTTTAGGGTCTCTATCTGGGTTCCATTGGAGTGGCATTTAACAAGGATGCGTTAAAACAGCGGAATATTACACATATTCTTACAGTTGCTAAATCCTTGGATCCTGCATATCCAAATGAGTTTATATGCAAGAAAATTGAAGGTCAGATATTATTTACATAAGTTCATATTTTGTAGTTCTTCTGCAATTTGTTGAACATATGCCCAGAATTTTCTATTACAAACGTTCTTAAACTTAAAACACGAAGGTTTTTTATTAGCTCATTGCATATTCAACCATTCACATACTTGAACTAATACATTCATCTTTTTCCTTCTGTTGTGTTGTATACAATGGAAACTTCAATATGGAACACATAGTCAACTCCTTTATATCTTAATCTGCAAAAGTGAATATTTTTAATAAAAAGCAGGAAATAATTCATAGGCAAATAGTTTGTGGGAAGTATACCATACTCTTCATGACTGGAGATGTCAATGGGGACAAGTGTCATCATCATCCAATCAAGTGGTAGGATGATAATGGAGAGAGAATGGCACCTGCTGGAACATGACCTGACCTACTAGAATATTTGTTTGGATGGTGTTGACCCTCATGGCCACTCACATTTCTTGGTCTTGAGGCGTTCAGTATAGTTCCCAACTATTAATGCTGAGCGAGTATACTGCTTTATTGTCAACTTTCTGCCATTGTTTAGATTTCTGTAAGTGAAGTTGGTGGTCAATTTTTAACAAGTTTTTGGGCCATGGTAATTATTGTGGCACATGGAATTTTTAAGCAGTGAAGCCCTTTGCCAGACTATCAATGATGCTTCCCAAAGTTTCTGACAAATTAGAAACATATAAACAAGGTTTGAAAAACCATACTGTGTTTTTATAACTTCCAAGAGGCGTCGCCATTAATAGTCGTCACTATAACGGGTGTCATCATCATCTAGGTCTTATCCCAATTATTTGAGTCCGGTTACATGAATCATGTTCCTCCATTCTTCTCTATCAAGAGCCACACCCCCAATAAGACCAAAAGTCATCGTATATTTTCTCTCTACTTTTATCGTCTTTTGAGCCTTCTCCTTGCCCTTTTAGACCCTTCCACTTGAACCAAATCGCACCTCCTAATCAATATTGTATTAGGTCTACTGGACATGCCAGCCCATCTAAGCCTACTTTTCCTCATTTTATTGCCTGTTGAAGCCACACCTAAGATCCCTCGTAGGCATTCATTCCAAATTCTATCATTTCTTGTCTTGCCACTCATCCTGTCTTACCAGTTATCCATCTCTGCATCTTCATCTCAGCTACGTTCATCCTATGGATGTGTTGTTTCTTGACCACCCAACATTTTGTCCTCTAAAGCATTGTTGGTCTTACATAAAACTCTGAATGTACATCTACATTTCGCCCACACAGCTCTAATTTTGTTTGCAACATCTTCCTCAATCTCTCCATTCTCCTAGATTATTGACCCTAGATATCGAAAACAATATCTTTTAAGTACTTCTTGACTGTAGATCTTAACTATTTCCTTGTTTCTACTCCTATTATTAGTACACTTGCATTCCATATACTCGGTCTTAGTCCGTTTGATTTTAAAACATTTAGATTCTCGCCTCTAGTCTCATCGATCAAAACTATGTCATTTGCGAATAACGTACACTACGGTATGGACGTAATGGCCAAAAAAAAAAAAATTTCGGAGAGGTGTTGCCATTAATAACAGCCACTATAACCGGTGTAATAGCTATTTTCTACAAAGAGGGCTTTCTATGTGACCCCACCCACATATATGATATATGTGACCCCTGATCTCAACCATCAGATCTGAATAGATGGCTGAGATGGCTTGAGTCACAATGTTACAAGCTAGCACTTAACTGTCAGATCGTGATCATAGTGTTTTATTTTTTTATTTTTATTCTACAAATAATATGGAAGCAAAATTTGGGGCATGCATAGATCTAACAAGGGCACACATGATAAAACTATTAAAAAAATATTTCCTGTGAAATAAATTACCATAATACCCCTGAAAATTGCAGGGGCATTTTAGTCATTTATTTTTACATAAAATATTTTTTTTTGGTTATTTTTTTCAGGTTCACCCTAATTTTATGATGGGATGCCCAAAATTTCATCCAAAAAAGTTTTGTAGAAAAAAAATGAAAAATAAAAGTGTTTGACATGACATTGTGGTATGAAAAATGTAGCCATTCGATTCAGATTGAACGGCTAAGAAGTGGGGTCACATATAACTTATATGTTGTTGGGGTCACATAGAAACATTTCCCTTTTCTAAAACCGGTGTGGGCTTTGTAAGAGTATAACAGGCAATCACCATTACTATTATGAGTTGTAATTAACATTAAAATGGTTATAAAGTTATTTTGTTCTAGAAGGCACTTTTGCGTGCAGCCACCAAAATCATTGGAACTTGAAAGGTACTCATCCTTTGCAACTCAACATATTTTGCAAAGAATATTGCTAGAGCTCTAGGTCAACCTAGTGGATTTCATATACGACAAGTGACAAGAATGGTGTAGATGATCTTACTTGGATTGTTTTCATTGAAATGGGTTGGACTTTTTTTACCCTCAGCCGATCGCCATGATGTTCTTTTTGGTCTTTTGGAACAATCAATGCACTTATGATTGCTGGAAGTATTTGAAGGGGTGGAAGAAATTAAATTTAAAAGAAGTAAAACCTGCGCAAATAAGATATGGTCTTTATTGTTTTAAGACCCTCACCCCTACATTTTTTCCCTTGCGTATGTTCGTGTGTCTACTTGTATGTGTGTGTTTTTGTCGTGTGTTGTTCAGGGCAGTAGCTTTCGCAGTATGTGGCTTCAGATTCTAAGACTCTGTTATTGTTCCCTGTCATGGATATCAGTGTTAGACAACCCGGATACAAATATTGAGCAATACTTTGATGAATGCATCTCATTTATTGAGGATGCAAGAAAGGCTGGTGGAGGTGTACTTGTACATTGTTTTGCTGGTAGATCCAGAAGGTGGTTTTTATTCTGCATTTGTACCTTTTGGTAACATTATGTGACATTGCACTACTTTGAAAAATGCATGTTTGTGTGAGCCTGCTCTCATGGCATGTGCTTGTTTGCATGTATGTGTGTGTGTGGTTTTAATAATGATCGTCCATACCAGTGATCTTTTGCCAAGTCATTCTCTGTATGATGTTCTTCCTTGCAGTGTGACAATCATTGTCGCATATTTGATGAAAGTTCGGTCTATGAGTTTATCAGATGCATTGGATCTTGTTAGAAGTAAACGACCCCAAATTGCTCCAAATCATGGTTTCCTTTTGCAGCTGCAAAAGTTTGAGAGGTCACTTCAAGGTGTGTTTTCTCTTATAGCCGTCTCAATATTGGGAAATTTGCATGTATAGGTCACTTCTTGCTAATCCATGTGCTCTAGTATTTGGTACTGTAAATGCTGCATTATACACTGTTCAGTTATTGTGTATTGTACTTTTTTTTTTGGGTTAAGGATTGACGTGTTGTACGACGGTAGCTTGAACTTTTCATTTCACATTGTCTTAAGGTGGGCATTCTTGTGTTTTTTTGCTCTTGAGACATCAACATATGCTCTATATGTTGATTATTGGCTTCCAAAGATATCTATCTTATAATATAAACCAAAGAAGTGGAGAGCTATCTATTATGTTGTGTGGCCAAACTCTGTTGGTCAGCATGGTATCGGTCTGTTGAAGCAATCCAGAGTTTCAGATCATGGGTGTAAATTTTTGGAGAAATGTTTGGACCTATTTTCCTTTTCAATATTTACTTGTTCACAGAGATAGTTCTTCTGTGATAATATTAAATACCCCGAGTTTTATGTTCACAAATTTGTCGAGTCATTGGTGAGTACACTAGTCATCAAGGTTGACTTGAATTGTCAATTATAGAAAAACTGTTTCGGAACTCCAAGAGTCTAGGGTGGAGCGAACAATATTTCTACCAAGTTTGGCATCTTGATGAGAATATGGCCTTTGAGGATATTTGTTTGTAATGTAGAGTGATGGTGCTTGATTGGTAGCAGTGCTTGGTTCCAAATGAATATCACCCTGTAACATGTATTCCGTTTAATCACCATATCCTAGGAGTATACAGCTGTTCTTCTTGACTGCATGGTTTTCAATTAGAATTCCAGTACCTACCAAAGAAAACATATAAATACAAAGGGGACTTCATTGTGGGTGACCAAAAGGGAAAGTGATACATTAATCAGTTTTAGCAGGTTTATTAGTATTATTCAAATGCAAGTATTTGCGATTTTGCATATTGGAACTGATTTGAATTAAATAAGGCGGCGTTTACAAAAAGGATGATTTTGGTACTGAACTTTGGTGGCAATTCATTATTATTTGGAAACTCATAGACTTGATGCAGTAAATGCATATGTGATGAGAAAGTACATGAAAGGCCATAGTATACATTTACATATTCATGAACCTGTCCTTAAATACAAAGATCCTGACTAATGGTTTATCTCTCATGCCGAATGGTTTGTGTGCATACGGAAAGTGATAAACAGCAAGCTGATTAGAAAAAGCTTCAGATGGCTTTATTTGAATGATAAATAAAATCAATCAGGATAAGATTATCGAGTTTATGACGAGACAGAAAACCAATAAAAAGATTGACAAGATAGAAAGATCCTACCAGTCTACAATTATCGTTTTATAAATGTGAAGAACTCCGAACTTGATTTACTTTAGACATCTCCATTCATTGAGGAAGTAACAATCAAAGTTCTGTTTGCACTTTGTTTGATATCGTCCCTTTCTTTTTAAAATTTTAAAGTGCACTCTTTCTGCTCATCTAGCACATCCGCTTTCTTTGGTTATTGCTGATCTGTTCATTATTAGCAACAATCAGCAGTGTTTGCTTCCTTCTGATCATTGAGTTATTTCATTCCTATGCAGAGAAAAGGGATGCTAAGGATTAGTTTTACTTGTCTGCTTCATAACTGCAACTGCACGGTCTCCACAGCCAAGGGTTTGAAATACCATTTGCTTTAAGGAAATTAAATTTCTATTCTTTTTTGTAAAGTGGTATGTGGGAATTATGTGCTTTTATAGATTATTTTACACAGTTTTATGTAGTTTCAAATTTTCAATCTTTTTTTTTGTGCGCGTGTTACTTGTCTTAAAATGACCAGAGCAGCATCGCTATGTCTGCATACTGCATGTCTTCATGCATGGAGGGTTGCAAAAATGGAGGATCATTTTGCAGCACACTTTCCATCCCATTCCCAATACATACAATCAATTAAACTGAAGTTTGTTAAGGCGTCAGTTGTCTTCCACCGTTATGGTAAGCTTTAGTTCTATGCAATAAAGCATTTTCTGGATCTTGTTTTTGGAGGAATTTATCTAAACCTCCAAGTTTGCCAAATTTAAAACTTCCATGTAGACGACAGAAGATACTCCCATTCATTATGTGTCAAGCCAAGCAAAACAATGGGGATCTTGTTGACCTTTTTAAAGAACCATTTGAAAACTTTTTAAAACGCTAGGTTCTACAGATTTGGTCCAAAACCACATAATGCCCATCTATCAAAACGTTTCTATTACTTCAAATTGGGACTCGTCTCAAAAAAAAAAAAAAATTGATAAGGTTGACTAGTCTTAATTGAATGGTCCAAAGAATGTCTTCTGCTTCCTCAAACATTCGAGTAAATGGCCTCGAATGTTTTTTTCTTTTAATTTGGAAATAACTCATCATCTTGAGATACTTATGTTAACCCTGTGAGAAAAAGGCCCACGTGCTCTAGATATAAACTATTTCAGGGGAAACATTCTGTACCTGGTAGGTCAATGGAACATGGCACTCGAACTTAACATCCACTGTCTATGTTCATCCAAGGATGGTGGATGATGAGCTGTTGTCCACTTTTATAACCGCCCACCCTTTTCTTATTCCCTACCACCTATATAAGTATGAATGAGGGATGTTAGGCAAGAGTATCTAAATAGTACACTCAGTTGTAAGTATAGTATCTGGTCACTTATTTCAAAGGAAAATATTGTACGAGCTTGGTGTTAGGTACTCAGATTCAGTACCCACGGGCCATAGTTATCCATGGATGGAAGGAGTTGAATTGTATTCCCCTTTCTAGATTGCCCATGTTTTTAAGTGGGAACAGTTAACTCCATTTTTTTTGGTTTTGATGATTAAAAAAGCAAGACCATTGAAGGGTCTTTACACCAAGTGATAAGCAGTCGAGGAGTCCCCTTCAATAAGGATACGCCGGTGATACTCTTGAAGGCGAGAGACTCCATGCCCCAATGCATATAACTTCGCATGTACTGCTGGACAAGGTGGTAAAGGCAGCGAGTAAGAGAAAATGATGGAGCCCCTATGGTCACTCTGAGTAAACCACCACATCCTGCCAAAAGTTCAGACTCTTTGGAGCTACCATCAAAATTCAGTTTGTACCATCCTTGAGCAGGTGCAAGCCACCTATCATCTTTCTTCATGCGATGACTTTTAAGCAAGGGTAGGCCATCCATGTTACATAAGATATCTTCCTTTGAACGATCTCCTAAGTCTTTTCATAACCATTGAGGCCATAATAGTCCTTTAGCTGCTCCAAAGGTGTGGTAAAGCCTTCAAAAACTCTTTTGAGTTACTCAACTCCATTGCCCTAGGATATGTAGGGAGGATAGATCTCACACTTGAATAACGGTGTGTGGACGCCTATCAGCAGGCCCGGCAGAATAGCGGATAGATTGGCTACGCCCAGGCCTATATCAGCGTGGGTTGCCCAAAGAGCTAGGCCCAGACAGTTCTTCGCTTGGCCTGCCCCAGCCTGGCCCATCCCATTGCCACCCCTGAAGTTGCATATGGTTTGTCCTTATAAACTGCTTATAACAATAGGACTATTTGCTCACTCAACAATGCAATGGTTTTTCAGTTGACAAATCAATTGCGTGTTGGGAGGCTTTAGAGCAAAAGAAATATTTTAGCAGGGCTCTGGTTGTCTACAAGTCTCAAAAGTTGGAGCATCAGTCCCAAAAACATAAACGGTATAAAATTTATACTATTTTGATAATGAATTGCATCTTCCTCAGATCAAATCGAAGAGGCAAATATAGAAATAACCCACAACAAAATTTCCCGTTAGTCAAGACTAGAATGTCAAATGCATGTGTTGCGTCTTTTTTTGTGTGCCTACATTTTTTTAGCACGATTGTCCATATTATATATAGATTGGTTCAAACTTCAAGGGTTCAAATCTTTTAGCATTAGGCTTTGAACGTTGGTCTTGCAAGAATAAAACTACCCACTTTTTGAAATTGATTTGGTGAGAATGGGATGGGCCTTTGCGGTAGTACTCTTGAGTCCTATGATTAAGCCTCGGACTGCGTTTTCCTCTAAGGTAGACGGCCCAAATCTCCATTGACTTACCCTTTAATTATCCAAAAATTAAAAGAAATATATTTCAATTCATTCTTCTATACTTCTGAGGCCATATGGTGCCCGCACTAAATGTACATACCTCTTTAAAGGGAGGATAAGCCTAATTCATACCTTCTAACAAAGCAAATACTGAAAGGAAATACTTCAACCACTCCCTTTAAGAAAATTGAAAGGTTAAGCGAATAAAAAATTAGACTTTATTTATTGAAATTGTGTCTTCAAGTAGCAACTTTTTTTTTTTTTTTGGGATGAAAGTTCCAAAATCTTATTTAAATATCACAAATATACAACAAAATTAAGAACTAGGTATATCAAAGACCAACAAATCAGCAAGAGAACAATCCTGTTTTGCAAGGGAAGCCTCCATACCATTGGCCTCTCGCAGGACATGAACAAAGGAAATAGAAAGAGACCGAGAGAGGTCAATGGATTCCAACAAAAAAGATCTTAGTTCCCAATGGACTTTCTTTTCATTGTTACACTAATTAATAACATTCAAAGAGTCCCCTTCCATAACACAATTCACTCCAAAGTTCTTAGCCTTGAACAGTCAAAGACCCTGAAGAAGTGCATAAAACTCCACATAGTTCGCTGACTACACCCTTAAAGGACTTGCGTAAGTAAGCATAACTTGACCCTCCCAATCCCTCACAACAGCTCCATAACGCGCATTACCTGGGTTTCCATGGTCCCATAAGCAGGTGGGGACCATCTACCAACAACTCTATTTTTTCAGCCTTCTAACTGAAAAAGAGTAGTGAGGTTAAACCTAACATCACTCTCTACAATATCTTTCCCAACCTTTTGAATCGATAGGTTCATCCAAATGGAATGGAGGATCTTCTCCAACACTCTTTCCCATGGCAACGACTTCCCCTAAAAAATTCATGTAACAACATTTGTTTGCAAACAATACATTCATATAAGCAAAACTGAGCTTTACACTGGTGTAACTCATGCGCAAGGTTTACCCTTATCGCTCCCAATGTTTGTGGCCACATATGTTACAAGGACATGGATACAAACAAATACTAGTGTAAAAAATGCTAACCTTAAAATTAGCCCTTTAGACGCACTGCACATGTACAACATGGAATGTGAGAATTTAAGAAATATGAAAGACTTCCGTAGCAAAATTTTAGCAAAATAAAAGAAAGAAAAAATCAGGTTGAAATGTCTAAGTTTCTAATGCGTTAACTTGTGTGTTGTATTTTTAGCATATCAATCTGTGCCCAACAACTTAGACATAACCGTCCAAGCATTACCCATGTTTTCCCTAGTTTCAAGAGATTTAGGATTCAAGACATGTCAAATTACTATGAATCTGTTTTCACCTTGGATCCATGAATTTGGACTTCAAAAACAGCACACATCTAATGATATTTGAAGAAATAAAATGTACAGACCAAAGATAAAAGAATACAAAATATGTCATTGTTAGATTCATCCAATTCATGATCGTGGTGATCCAGATAATGGACCTACAAAATTTTGGATTCATACTTTGAGTGGGTGAACTTACTTCAAAAAATGTGTCCCATAAGGCACCTAAATCCTACCTATTTCTCTACTACAGACTTGACTTGAAAGGAAATATAAAGGGAAAATTAATTGAACTTTGAGTGGGTGCGTGAAGGTCTCTTTAAAGCAAGCTATATATATCCAACCTACTTGCCCTTCATTCATTCCTTCACGTGTAAGCTCCTCTTATTTAGTTTATCCCCACGCTTTGAGGAGGGAGGGGACTGCTTTGGGCTCTTTAGGGAGTATCAACACTATTTTCCAAAATATAAAAATGTATCCCATATGTGAATATGAAACCAAGAAGTTATTGTTTTTTCAGATTTATTTTACAGTCTAAGAAAAATTAGGGCCTGGACCACAAAACGTAGCGCAATCTTTATCATTTGGAAGGCCCAGTCCCACACTTTGACCTTAATGGTGGGAACAATTTTTGCACTCCGGTGCTCCATTGTCTCTGCCTTAATTGAGATAGTGGTTGATCCTAGTGAAGGTAGTGTAGGCAACGAGCAAAGCCAATAGTATCCAAGTCTTGCCAAAGCGCTCTTCCGTTTTTTATTTGCAAAAGTAAACTCTTGAACGAGGGCTTTGACAAGATTTAGCAAGCATGGCCTAGCCCTCTTTGGCCCCGTTTGGGCCGGGTTTATCGGGGACCAAGGCTCGGTTGGGGCGAAGTCCTGCCCGTTGCTAACCATTCTTCAAATATGACAGCATTCTATTCTATAGTGTCGTATGTTTCCATTCGAGCCTTCCTGTCTTTCTCCTTCATGTACCTGCGGATGTGCTTTTCATTTTCTGGAAAATTTGAGAATGTTAGTTGTCTTTTAAGGGAAAATATCATTAAAATGGTTAATGAACTTCTAAAAATCAACAAGGTAGTTAAAACAATTATTAGAAATGAATAGTTTTAAGAATTCTGTGTCAATAATTTTGTTAAAAAATGCCTAAGTTATCTTATGTAATTTGACTCACTTAAGTCACTTGGGTCAAATGACTAAAATACCACACTTTCGTTTCAAACCCAGAATAATTCTTTTGTTGAGAAATCTTTTCTTGGAGTTTGGAGCCTAAACAAGTTGGGGTGTTTTAATAATTTGGCACCACTTAAATTTGCTAAGCTAAATGGCAACAATACTCTTACTTGCTCTAGGTTTCAAACTTAGAAGAAGATAGTTCTCAATGAAAAACATTTGTTCATGATTTGAATCTCAGATAAACATGAGTACTTAGGTTATTTAGCTACAATGACTTAAGTAGATCAAATTACTCAATTTCTCTCCCTTGTTAAAGGTTCCAAACTTGGAACTCTTTGAGTAGTTTAAAATAATTGAGGTGAAAAAATAACCACTTTATTAACAACTTGATTTTTTCATTTTTGAGGTGGTTTAACAATTTACTCATATTTTCCCTTTCTAAGCCAGAATTAGTGCCAATTTATTCAAAGCAGTCTACAAATCATGGTTAGGCACGGCAATTAGGACATGACCCTGGAGGTGAAACGAGCATATGATATATCTATGGAAGAAGAAACAATAGTGAATGAGAATCGTTTTAATCATTAATAATATTATGACTTCACTTAAGAAAAAATTCACAAGCCAGCATTTTTGCTTGTAGAAATAAAGTTATAGTAATGGGTGTGATTTGTATAAGGTGTCAACCACAAACAATTTAATTAAGGCAAACCTCCAAAAGCTCATCGGTGTTGGAAATTTTAATGATACCTAAAAACATCTAATTATGAAATTTAAATTTAAAAAATGATACAGATTGAGCAGATCTACAAACACATGAAATTTTGAGAATGAACGATCAAGTTATTGTATTACAAGATGTACCATGTTTGGTATTTTAAAACCTTTATTTTTCTCCCACATTTGTAAATCTCGAGGTCGAGAAGTTCAATTAGATGATTTTCACCATCAAAAATACATTTTTTGATTGATTTTTGAGGTTCGCTTTTATCTACAATTTAAGGTTGCAACTTTATATAAACTTTTTCCTTTAGTAATACCTAGTGTTGGAAACCACTACTCGGGCCGAGTACTATAGCATAAAAGTTTTTTTTTACAAAAGTACAAAAAAATCCAAAAAAAATAGGGAATATATTTTTTACAGTAAGTTTAAGCAAAACACATCAAAATGGGGTTAAAAAGTGATAAAAAAAAATAAACTTTTAAAAATAAACTTGTGACCCGGGGTATTTTTAAAATAATAAAAAAAGATGAAAAATATAAAAATAAGAATTTATGGCCAAACGCTTACCAATCATTGTTAAAATGATTAAAAAAAAAAAAAACACAAAAAACGTATCACAAATAAATTCTTTTCTCAAAGAAATTTTATGATTTTTTAATATCCCCGGGTGGGACACCCAACTTGGGGTAACTCATGTTCGGGTGCCGAACCTGAGTACTTCGTATTCAAGTATGTCACAAAGTTTAAAAAATTTTCTTTTAAAGTTTGATCTTGGTCAATAAAATAAATACAGCCATATAATTTCACATCCAATGATCAAAATTAATTGCAACTACCATGTGCTAAAGATAAATAGTCTCATTTTATACTTTTTCTATATAAATCCTATATCTCTTAAATACGAAAGTGATTTACAAGTGTCAAATGTGGGTTGTACAAACATTGAGTTTGTGCAAGGAAAGATATGCAAAATAGGAGTGAAGGAGATCACAAAAATGGAAAGATGTCACTTAAAATCCCATGCTGAGATAATGAGAAGCGTGAGATGTAACAAACAATATTCACGAGACTGCACCAAATGCAATTAAAGGACGACTCAACCCAAACTCACACCAAGCAAATAAATGAACTTTTAATTTTCCTTCTTTTTTTTTTTAATAAATGAATTTTTATGCAATACCTATATATAGTGGGTGAGGAATGCATGAGAGGACCAAGCTTCGCTGGAAAAGGACTGGCCGGAAAAATTAGAGCCGGAAAAATCTGACCCTAAATTGTTATTTTTTGCCGGATTTTAGTGTGGTTTGTTTGTAAGTTATATATAAAAAGTTGGTGAGAGCATTATTAGAGGGAGAAATGTCTCATATAACAGTGGAGAGGAACAGGAGGAAGCAGATGAACGAGCATCTCAAGGTGTTACGTTCATTGACACCTTGTTTCTACGTGAAAAGAGTACTCTCTCTCCCTCTCTCCCCCCCCCCCCCACCCCAAAAAACCAAGAGCGATCTATGTACGGACCCAAAAATTTTACATAAAATATGAAATGTTTTGTTTATAGACGGAAATTACAAGAAAACTCGGTCAACCTGAATTTTTTTATTTTTTTCAAAATTGCCCCTCAATTTGAGGATGGCATCTTCGGACTCCATTTTATTTTATTCGTTTTTTTCGTTAGTAGGGCTGTACTGCGAGCTCTAGGGGCAATGCCCAGGCAGTTTGAGGTTTGAATTTTCGGACTGCTCTCTGGTTCATGAGCCGTCAGAGTTTCCCATCTTCGGATTGCTATTTCTTTCTTATTTTTTGAGAAAAAAAGTGGTTCGAGGTTGGCATCCGTGGATGGCGCTATGTCTTTTTTTTTACATAAAACAACGGTCTGAGGATGGGAACCTCATACCACTCTCTGGACTGAGCACAACTCAGTTCCAAGGCGGTCCGAGGTCCCCAACCTCGGACCTCTCTTTATTTCTTATTTTTTGAGATAAATAACGTTTTAAGGATGGGGACCTCAGACCGCTTAGCATTGATCTGCGGATTCTAACCTCGGATTGCTTAGGCGCTACTCCTAAAGCTTGGGGCACTACCCTAATAAAAAAAAAAGAAGAAGTTAAAATGCGGTATGAGGATGCCATCTTCGTACTGAGGGGCAAAAGAAATAAAAAAACACAGGTTGACCCTTGTAATTTCTGCCTATAAACGAAGCATTTTGTATTCTAGTTAAAATTTTCGGGTCCATACATAAATCAATTTTATTTTAGAGCAATGATCCAATGCAACTGTTGCATTGTAGTATAATGCAACGAGATTTCTAGAAAACCATGTTTGTGGTATTTGTATGACCCCAAAGTTTGCACACACACTCTCTTTATCTAAATAATCAATTCCTCCAAAAAAAAAAAAAGTTAAATTTGAACCCCATATATGGTCAAAATGAGTCCCCTCCAAAAACGAATCTAGACCATTCATTTTGTGAATTTCAAGATCTTAGCCTTTATAAAATCAAATCATTTTTCTTTTTTAACATTGTTCATCTAATGATAATAAAGCCATCCAAAAAAATTGGAAATGAAAAAATCCTTTGAAGGCTTAGATCTAAGCATCTCAACAAAATGAACGGCCTATGTTAATTGGGCTAAAAAAAATACTTTATAGGTTGTGTTTTCAATTTTTTCTTTCTTTGTGATAGTTCATTAGAATGAAAAGAGAGTATATTTCAAATTTTGGATCAAACAAATGGCTATAAGATGGCTTTTTAAGGTTGTTTCATCATATTACTATACAATGTTTGCATGAAATCATTGCTCCTTATTTTATATAATTGAATAAATTTATGACTTTTCAAAGCCAAAGAGCTTTCAATATTAATCAAACTACCTAAAAAAATCACTCCTAATTTTGTGATTCTTTATGCAGGGAGACCAAGCGTCCATCATATCAGGAGTGATAGAATTCATTAAGGAACTGCACGAGGTTTTACAATCTCTAGAAGCAAAAAAGAGGAGGAAGAGCTTGAGTCCGAGCCCAGGCCCAAGCCCGACTCCGAGCCCACGTTTGGCTGCCTCTAACAATGAAATTGGATTTGATAATGTGAGTGGGCTTGTGGGGTCATGTAACTCTTCAGTGGCTGACGTTGAGGCCAAGATATCAGGGTCCAATGTTGTGTTGAGAACGGTTTCAAGAAGGATCCCCGGGCAGGTTGTGAAGATAATAAGGGTCCTAGAGACCCTTTCATTCGAAATACTTCATCTCAATATAAGTAGCATGGATGACACGGTGCTCTACATCTTTACAATCAAGGTCTCTCTCTCTCTCTCTCTGCATGAATTTATTTTGAGTGATTCATGTACTGACCTGAAAACTTTACTTAAAATATAAAATCCTTTTATTTACAGGCTGAAATTATAAGGAAGGTTAGTCAACCCGTTTTGTTTTTTTTTTTTTAGTTTTTTTGTTAGTAGGGCAGTGCCCAGGTGGTCCGAGGTTTCTATCTTAGGACTGCTCTTTCTTTCTTATTTTTTGGAAAAAAAAAACAACAGTATGAGATTGCTATCCTAGGAAATCGTTAAATGTCTTATTTTTTAAGAAAAAACACCAGTTGGAGGATGGGAACCTCCGATTGCTCATTGGATTGTGCACAACTCAGTTCCAGGGCGGTCTGAGGTCCCCATCCTCAGACCACCCAGTATCGGTCTGAAAATTCTAACCTCGAAAAGCACTGTCCCTAAAGCTTGAGCCACTACCCTACAAACAAAAAATCTAAAAAAAAAAACAAAGGTTAACATGCGCTCTAAAGATGGCATTTTCGGACCGATGGGCAATTTTGACCGTCATTCCTTATAATTTCTGCCTATAAAAAAACCATTTCATATTTTAAGTAAATTTTTTTAGTCACGTACGTAAATCACTCGTTTATTTGCGTGTACCATGCTCTCTCTCTCTCTCTCTCAATGCACACAATCATGATTGAGTATACATTCTCTCTCTCTCTCTTGCATGCATGCATGATTTATTTGTGTGTGGAGCATGGGTAAGCATTCTTTCTCTCTCCATGCATACAAGCACGCTTGAGTTTACATGCTCTCTCTCCATGCACACAAGCACGCGTGAGTATACATGCTCTTTCTTGCTCTCTCTCTAGATGCATGAATGATATGTGTGTATAACAGGGTCATGAACTCTCTCTTTCTCTCCCTCTGTAGAATTTGCAATACAAGAAATAGAGATGAAGGAGAGAAAAGAATAATCATCAAGATATATATATGGTTCGGCAATGGTGTCTACATCCATAGAGGGTAAACCAGTATCTCATTCATGGAGATTACTCTAGTTTATCAGAGATTTATAGAGTTAAAACTTTTGCCTTTTGGGAAAGGCAACATCCCATTACAATTGCAATCTCACAAAATAAAAGAAAACAGGAAACTCAATATTTGGCTATGATAACTATCAACAATTCCCCTCAAGTTGGCGCATAGATATCAACGAAGCCCAACTTGGAGAGTAGTTGATAGAACTTTGTCTTTATAATAACTTTGTTAAACATGTCTGCAAGTTGGTTTCACTTAAGGAGTACGAATAATTTTTTACTGAACCTTTTGTCTCACAAAGTGACAATCAACTTCTATGTGCTTGGTTCTTTCATGAAAAACTGGATTGGAGGCTATATACATAGCTGTTTGATTATCACAGAACATCTCCATTTAATTGACCGTAGGGAATCCCGTATCTCGAAGTAGGTATTTTAACCACATCAATTTACTTGTAGTTGAAGTTATAGCTCTATATTTGGCCTCTGTACTAGATTGAGGAGCTACATTTTTGTTTTTTGCTTTTTTATGTAACTAAGTTTCCTCCGACCAATGTACAATAGCCAGTAGTGGATGTCTTGTCAATTGGACGACCTGCCTAATCAGCATCAGAATAACCAATAATATTAGTGTGACCATTCGGTTTCATCGAAACGCCTTTGTCTGGTGACGATTTAAGATACTTAAGCATCCTATCAACAGCATCTATATGACATGATCTAGGAGCATGTATAAATTGGCTTACAAGACTAACTGCATACATTATATCTGGTCGTGTCACAGTCAAATAAATCAATCTGCCCACAAGTCTTTGAAAGCAACCCACATCTTTAACATGTTTTTCATTTGTTGAATTAAGCTTGCAATTAATATCAACAGAAGTGTAACAGGGTTTGACTCCCAGTTTCCCAATTTCTTTCAACAAATCTAATAAATATTTTCTTTAAGAAATAAAGAGCCCATTTTTTTAATGTGCTACTTCAATTCCAAGAAAATACTTTAGTTAACCAAGATCCTTGATGTCAAATTTCTTGTGAAGATACTTTTTAAACTTCATGATGCTTTTTTTATCATTACCTGTATTGATAACATCGTTAACATAAATTAATACAACTGTTGTACCTGAACTTCCCCTTATTGTGAACATCGATGAATCAATTGAACTTCTAAAAAACTCAACACTCATCAAGGTTGAGCTGAGTTTGGCATACCATGTGCAAGGTAATTGTTTAAGTTCATATGAAGCCTTCTTTAATTTGTATACAAGACCTTTCTCCGTTTTCATAGATGGCCTGGAGAAAAATTCATAAACTTCTTCTTCAAGATCACCATGTAAGAAGGCATTTTTAACATCCATCAATACAAAGACCACCCACAATTAACTGCAATAGACAAAGAACACGAATACTATTCATCTTGACAATTGGTGCAAGATTAATTCTATTATTTGATCACATTACGTTGTGAACTGTCTTGATCCATTTTAGAACCCTTGACAAACACAGTAATATATTCCAAATCCGACTAGCCTCACAACAAAAGTAATAATTACTCTTGTCTAAGATGTGATTAATGCTAGTCATCCAAACTCCCCCTACAAACTATTAATAAGACTTAAGATTGGACCAAGAAAAAGAAAAAATACAAATGCCTTCGGAACAATGGTGTTCTTTATGATGTGAATGAGGATTCCAATAATTTTAGGACAATGAAATACACTTTCCAGTCTTGCGGTTTGTTGGTTCAAGAAATTTTCAGCTTTTATCTCATGCTTTTTTAAAACTAATTAAATCGATTTTGTGTTGTTAATACTAATTATATCCATATTCCTTTTAAGAGTTGGTGTATTTGTATCCATACATGTCCTACTCCCTTCAAGAATTGGTGTTCTTGAAGGAGTAATTGACATTCTCTTTCTCTCTCTACAGATTGGATTGGAATGTCAACTTAGCGTGGAGGAGCTGGTTCAAGAGGTTCAGCAAACGTTTTCTGGTGACAGCCAAAATGACATCATACTTGCCTAAATGATTAAGAATTAAAAGCAAGTAGATCATCGAGTTTGTATGCGCGCCTTCAAATAGTATCAAAAGATCTTTCAATACTGGAAATCTTTGTGATGACTTGAAATTTTATTTTTAAATCTATTTATAAAATTTAAAGCTTTTAAAATAGTATGGATCGAACAGATCTATAAACACTTGAAAAAATTAGACGGTCCAAAAATGCATTACAAGATACACTATTTCCAAGACTTGAAGTCCATTTTTTTCTTATATAGGTACATGTTGAAGTTGAAATGATAAATTTGAGGATTTTTGTGCATTGAAACAAGCCTCTCCTAATGAATTTTTGAGGTGCTCTTTAATTTGATTGTTTAGGGCCTTGCCCTTAATATAAAATTTTCATACATAATTCATGTAAATATCATGTAATGCCAAACTACAACATAGGATTCTTTTTTTTTCCTTTTTTTTTTTTGGTGAACCATCTAGACTCTAGAGAAAAGAAAATCATAGATTTATTGAGATGTCACTTTGGAGCATGCAAAAGAGCAGTAAAAATCTGTTTTTTGTGAACAAGATGTAAATTGGTCGATGACAATATAAAACTTAGAGAAAATGACGATGAAGAAGATTAAACGAGAACGCAAAGTAAAACAGACCGAAAAGAAAAAACAGAGAGCAGGGGTGCTTTAAAAATTGGAATCAGACCAATAATCATGAGGCCGAAGATTCAGATTCTTGTTTGAAATCGAGCAATTTCCTACACACATCGAGCTGTAGATTACAACGAGAGAGAAAAAGGGTGTGGTTTATACTGTGTACAAGTCTTCAAGTTCAAAAATCAAAGTAAGATGCACATCAAAACCCTACTGGAGTTGTAGTTTTGGTGTTAGAAACCCCTATAATGGCTTTCGAAATCTATTTACATGCCTTACTATTTAAAGCTCGGACAATTTAGATAATGTATTACAGGAGACATTGCATTTAGGATGTGAAATTTTTTTTTCTTCTTTATATCCATATATCTTATCTTATGGTGGAGATGATCAATTAGAGGGTCCAAAGTAACAACTTTTTTGGGTGAGTTTTTGAGATGTGCCTTACTTTTATAGTATAAGCTGACCTCGTATAGATCCTAAAAAAAAAAAATTAAGCTAAAAAATAGTGGAAATCGGGGAACTGCAAGTTTTCTCAAACCAAAATCGCCCACCTAATTATCTTTTTCTAATTTTATAGTTGTTCTATCTACATATCTTCAAATATTCTCTCAAAGGCTGGGTTCTTTTATTTTCTGGAACTGAAAGCTCAAATTCTCAATTCCACAATTCTAAACATCATATAAATGAAAAAAACTCTCCCGATAACCTCCACATGCCCTTGCCGTTGTACTTCTTCGTAATGGAAAAATTTTATATAAGGTAGCAACTTATGCTATAGAAGTAGGGTCCACCTCAAAAGTCAAGTAAAAATAGCATTCCGAAGTTGATAAACTTTCAACTTGTTGGACACTACCCATACCTATCAATTGTTGGAGATAAAATACTTCAAGCCCTATTCGTATGGGTATATTAAGGAACATATATAATAAAAACTCATTGTCATATTTAACTATTAAACGTAAAATCCAACGAATTGAAAAATAAAGGCAGGAGATTACAAACTTGTTGCTAATGAGTATATGATGTAAAAACAGGGCAAAACAAAAGAAAAAAAATCATAATGGGAGTGGTGATGCATCCAATCAAAATCGAGACCTGACGGATACCAGTATGGGTCTAACTTTTGGACCCGACGGGTAATATTCGAATCAAAAACTTGAACCCAAAAACCATTCGGATTTGAGTCTGGGTCAGCTATACGCAACCCGTTGCCACCTCTAAACAAGTTGAATCGCCGTACCACATACCCGACCCGTTGCCACCTCTAAACAAGTTGAATCGCCGAACCCACAGAACGGACTCGCCAGTGGAATTGTACAGGCCACGACACCACAAAAGGCCAGAAGGCCGGGAAACCAGGGGCCGACAACCCGTCACGAGCGGCTAACCGCCACGGCCGCACGCCGCTATCCCAATGACGTCATCACGTGTAAAAAAGACTGGACTCGTGGGCCCAGATTGGGCCTTTATTCGGCGGGGATAGGAAGCGTAATAATTAAAGGTCGATGGGGTAAAGTTGACTCCGTACTTAAAAAGATTCCCTCCATTCTGACACCGCCGTTAATGCGCGTGTCGCTGTTGTTTCCAAGGGCCCAGCTCGGTTCATTATGTGTTTTTTTTTTTTGGGAGTTTCATTGATTCATCTTTTCTTTATATTTATGAAAAATTGTCCATCTATCAATATGAGTTCAAACTTTAAACTATGATTATTGTTTTCTTTGTTAAATTATGTTGATGGATCGTGTTTATGTTAAATTTATTTGAATTAACTTTACTGTGAAAAGGTAAAAATATACAATGGATCTTTATCATTGGTAAATGATGGTCACAACTAATGTTGATGGATGTAAAATGAGATGCTGCATTTATTCTACTCAACAAATTTAAATTTAAAAATTAATTTTTTCGAACTATGTAATACACCCAAGCTATCAAATTTCACATATATTGTTGTAAATAATTGTAATCTCTTTATATCAAAGATAAATAAACAATCTTTTTAACAAGAGCCAATTAAGATCCAGAACACCGATTTGGATCAAAGGGGCTGATTTGGTCAGAATGGAGAATCAATCAAATTTTGATATATTTATCTAGAAGTATGTTAGAGCACCAGGCATGTCCAAATCATCAAATTCTCATCTATTTGTTTATTTATTAATTTAAAACTTTTTAACTATTTTTAAACTAAAATATCATTTAAAAAGTTTCCATACCGAATTAGACATCAAGTTGGTCTAGTGTGACTGATGTTACCAACCAATGCGGGTTTTATAGCACTGCTTTGAGGTATTAGACCTTGGGATTAGGAGGGATGTGGTTGGCCCAGGTTGATGTTAAATCATCATTGCTATTAGTAATTTAATTATCTTGGGCAGCACAAGGGTCCAAGTTAAGCCCACTTAGAAGGTCCAAAGCAAGCTCGGTTTGCGCCCGGACAAGCTCGGATTACCCACATGATTCACACCCAATTATGTATAAATACATTTAAAAATATACTATGATTATATATATAATAACATTTAATGTTTTATGTGAGTGATATTACATTCCAGGTTGATAATATCATACACCTTTTAATGATAAAAAATATTTTTATTAAAAAAATATTGTACTACAAAACAAAAATACATAAATATTTAAAATTTGTTAAATATAATTATAAAATGCTCGATAATGTGAACATCCTAACATAACTCACGTATATAAAGTTTTCAACCGTACATTATTGAAGTGGGGCGTACCTTAAGACCCATAGAAAAAGGTTGTTCAATGGTGGAACACCTTCAATTAATCATGTTGATTTTGAGATGTATTAAATACTCAATATTTTTGGTCATTTGATGAATGTACTGATTAATATTATAATATTTTTAAAGGTATTTTAAATAATTAATCGAGTTCAAGATGCAAGTTTTTAGTGGAAATATAAGCATTTGTTGACCGGGATACTAATTCGGGTCGATATCAACTTGATTAGCATTAACTTCTTTCCTAGTAACTAATAAAATATCATTGTCATCCTGCTCCACTTTTGACAAAAAGCCTTAAATTAAAGAAATTGTATTAAAAAAGTAGTTATTCTCCAGAAAATATTGCATAAGTAAAGAAACTTCTCTTGAGATAACGGCCTAACAAAGCTCATTAAAAACTCAAAATAATCATGCTCCTTGCTATAAAGGGGGCAATAAACAACCCAACATTTTGTGTACCTCTATTTTTTCTTTCTTATGAAAATCAAATGGGAAAGGTTTTAGATACAATAAGTCATTGACCGTTCGATCTAGATCTAACGCTTCAATATATTTTATTTTTAGTTTCTATTTTTCAAATTATATGAATGTGAAATTTGGTTCATGCCATCATCTCAATAGAGCGCACTTAATTTCAAGATATTTTGATCATTTTATTATATTAAAAATATTTTTTTATATTTTTTACAGGTGCGAGTTTAAGATAGGAGTAGACACCCAAAAATTAGTGTCAAAATGTTTTGTAAAAAAAATTAAAAATAAAACAGTATAGAGGTGTGACAATGTAATTGGATTTATCTCAACCGTCCATTCAGATTTAACGGCTAGATAAGGAGAAGCATATATAACTACAATACACTAGGGGAAGTATAGAAAGTTTTCTGAATCAAATTGGGGCTCTCTCTTTTCCTCCTTATTTTCCTTTTTCTAAGTTTGGTTAATCTTGCCGAGTAATTTATGAGAATCCGGCCCCTTGGATAATCGTGATAGCTTTTAAAATACTTCACTGGAGATCTTCCCATTTCTTAGTGTGAAAAAATATGTTCTTCCCATCTCTACATCTTCTTCTCTATTATGATGAACTAGTGACTTTGGTTGTAACTTGTAAGAGGGGAATCTATGCGTTTCTATACACAAAAAGAGAGGGAAATTTACGGGTTTTTATACACATGATTTATATAAAATTTAATTTTGATAGGGGATCGATAGTTTTTTAATCTTAATCATTTACCTGGTAACGAGTTGATAATAATATACTGAACATGCTAAAATAGGTAACTACAACAAGAAAAAGAGTGCAAGAAATAAAGCTCAAATAAAAATACAATGCAATAGTACAAATGTGGTTCATCATAAAGTATGTTCATAGCCCTAGAAAATCAAAATCAGTAAAAGATTATAGTTTTGAGTTACAATATATATACCTCTAAATATCAACAAAATCATTGCCAACTCTCCTCTTAATCTCATAAGAATTCATTTTAAGAATCCATACTTCTCACTCTTTCAGACCCATCTCTATCGTTGAGATATCGTCCCGCAACCCCAAAAGGCGACTCTTAAACAGATGAGTATTTTTCCTGTATGGTCCGTTATATAGAACTCATGAGTTTTTCGTTTCCTCCCTAATAAATATCATTTTATCTCTTAATCAGAAGGCACAAAGCCTCTAGCATTTGAGAAAAAAATATAAATAATGATTTTGATTATCACCAAGCCTAACAATCAATTTACCTCCAACAGTCTCGTCCAAAATCAGATGATTGTTGACCCCAAAACACATACAAACTGTATGTGCCTGGAGACCTATGAGAAACTCGCTAAATCGAAATATCCTCTTGGATGGAACATGACACGTTTCCACCCCCCAGCGCAGTTTTGGCATTGATTCAACATTTTTCATTATTTTGGAAGAGAATTGAGATTATTAAATATCTAATTAAAAATTGTGATACTTAGCCTCATTGTAGTTCAACAGTTTAAATTTATCAGATCTCAAAGTAGGACGATTTACTTCTGAAATATAAAAATGTGTTCAAGCAACCAAAAACTATAGAAGTTATCCGCACAAAAATTATAATATAGAAGCATCTATGATTTTGATGACTTGGATGCACAATCATTTTATTCAGTTAAAAAGTAAATATTGTCTCGTGATAACAAAATTTTCCCACTCATCTACCAAATATATCGATAAATACCATTCCGGCAGAAATTTACCACCTTATCATAGGAATCAAACTTGTGCCATGCTGGTTGATTAGAAGTTCATAAAGATGAGAGAATCATGAGAGGGAAAGAGAGAGAGAGTTCCTGATTTTCGTATAAAAAACAAACGGCCAGAGAGATAGAGAGTTCCTGACTTGATATACAAAACAAACCACTAGAGAGTGATAGACCTTAAATTAATATCACTAGAGAGTGATAGACCCTAAATTAAGGTACAAAACAAACCACTAGAGAGAGAAGGAATCAACCCTTTGAGTGAAAAGGGTCTCTTTATATTTTCCAATCATCTTCTTTGAAAAGCATGTAGTGGTATTGGTAAGATGAAGAGTGACGTAGATACTCAAACCATACACTGAAGAACATGGTCCACAACTATCTTCAAAAGTTGTGTGTTTGTCTTTTGATAAATTCATAGAAAAATTCATTTCATTTTTTAAATTTAAAAATAGATTCATGTCACTGTACTTTTGAGAGTGCATGGTGTATTTCAATTTTATCGTTTTTTTATATGTCAAATTTGGGTCCATACCTCTCACCAATGCAGTTTGAGCCATATAGAAAAAATAAAATTAAAAAGTGGGGCCTGAGCGTAAAATGTGAAATACATAAGACTATAGTAAAAGTTCGTCTTAACATACTTATGAGTGTTTTGGTTTTTTCTTGAAAAAGGAAAAAATACAAATTGCTATTGCAAGAGTTTGGAAACAGTCAAAGGTGGAACCAGAAGACACAAATTCTAAACCTAAAACGGTAAAATGTGAACGTCATTTTTGCAAGAGAGGCCTGTTTAACTATCCATTTCACTGTAAATAAGGACCATGCAGGTTTATATGTGCACAATACTTGAAATTCAACCAATAAAAATTTCGTGAGAAAAGAATAATTTATGTAAACTTCGCGAAAGCTTAGACCTACCGTCCACTAAATAAAAAGAACGATGCTTAGATCCACCACCCATCAAATAAAAAAGACAAAAGTTTCAATAAGGTTATGGCTTGTTTTTTTTCTAAGGTGGGGCCTTAAAACTCTACAAATAAAATTGGGCTAGAGCATAAAAATCTTGTGATATTATGTAAATGTAGTTATGCTTCTGACCTTGAAGCTTAAGAAATGGTGCAGATTGAATCAATGAAAGCATCAAAAAATAATGCAGAAAAAAGTATTGTAAAATGAACTATTTTTAAGAAATGAAATACTAGCACCAAGCTCGTGAACGCCGGTAGATGAACAATTTGCATGTTCTGCAGCTGTGTACAGCTGCCGCTGTACGAAATACCTTCCCATTTCAAAAGGGCTTGATTCAAACCTCTTGCGAGTCACACAATGCGACCCACTAATTTCAACTTCCATAATTGCACCTCTTACCTTAACCGAAATTAGACACAGCGAGCTTTTAAGTGTCAACATGCAAGTTGTTATCATGTAATGTTTGACGTGATCCCTCAGTGGACTACGCTATCACACTAACAATACATAGTGCTTTCCTCCCTATTGCCTAGTTGACCGAGAGGCCCACCTCACAAGGAAGGAAGGTACAAAAGCCACAATGTAATTATTTATTATTATTATAAAGTAGATAGCCATGAAATAATTTTGTATCATAAAGCAGATGGTGGTACCATGGTCCCCAACCGATTCTCATCACTTATGACATGAGATTGGGATCACAAAAATATAGTTTCCAAAAGGAAAGGGGGGGCCTTCATTTTCCTGCGCTCTTGCACATGGCACGTGCCAAAGAGCCTTATGTATAAAACTAATGTATGAGATAGGAATGAGAGATGATAAGGTGAGAAAATGGGGAGGTCCAACTCAATGAAAAGTGAGGAAATTAGGTTAGGGGTTATGGTGTAGTTTCTTATTCATTTTTTTGCCAAGGAAATGATAACCCATAGGTGGTGGACCATGACACTTATAAGTTGAAGAGATGGATTACCATAAAAGTGTCTCATGTGATATACCACAAAACATTTTCACTTGATGTGACCAAAACACAAAACAATGTCAATAAGGTCCAAATTTCACGAATAGTTGTTGGTGTAGTAGTTAGGGTTATAGATTTGATAATGGGGATTACCAAAAAAATTTACCTGTTATATAGGTCACAATCATTCTTAGGTCTAAAAACTAGGGAGACTTAAATTTGTTCTTTTTCAGATTTTAAGTATGGTTAATAACTTGTTCCTGACCTTCTAATTTCATACATCATAGCTAGAGGCAACTGTGACCTCCTTGTACTAAATCATTTACTTTTTTAAAAACTCGTTTGTTTGGTAGACGTTGCAACTAGGAGTTGAAACTTCTGAACGTTTGGCTCCAAGAGGAGGCTTCCCATGTTTCCCACATTTTTAGAACTGCAAGTTCCAAAAATGGAGAAAAAAAACTAAAAGTGCCCCTTTTCGATGTGCCTCGGTAGCCAAAAAATTTGGAGGTAGGTTTGGGACTTCCAAAGCCAAATCTTCCACCAAACAAACACGCCCTTAATGCGGTGGTTAGGGTAGGGCAACAATATCCTTGGGTCTGGTTCAAATTTCTTTGATATATGGACATTAGGGGTTCCCATATCTGGTTAAATTATGGCTTAATAAAGAATATATATAAAAAAAAAATTGGAGTTTTGACATGCCACGTGCTGCTTCCTTCCGAAGTATATCAACCACATGTTCTTTTGTTCCTTTCTTTTTTCCCAAAAGAAGGAATATATAGTATCTTATAGCATGTGATTATACTAATGCTATATCATCATTTATACACCTCATAAAGTAAAGAATTAGAAGGATTGGCATGTGTTGGGAAGAAGGAAAACCATCATCTTAAAGGGATTAACATATTGGAAAAGAAAGATGAAGAAGGGTGAACTATGATCGTAGAGCACTTAATCTAATAATATCTTTAAGGACACCTCTTTTCCGGTTGGACTCTCTTTTTCACTGAGTTTCCGAACAGCTAGTTTCTTGTTGGACTTGCTTTTGCAAAGCAAAAGAGAGCAGCCCGCCCATGAGAGAGACACTGTTTACATGAGCATGTCTCTATAGAAATATAATGAAATAATCTTCAAAAATCGGGCCCCATCTATATGTTGTGTATGTGTGTGTATATTAATTTGGAGATCTAGTTTGTCTATTGAATCATATATATTGGACGACACAAATTCAAACTAGACCTACCAATAGCCAGTATGTATGTATTGAAAGGATTTTATGTTAAAGCACGGTGTACATATATTTAAAAAATTCTTTACCTCGACACTGGCAATATCACTTACCATGTCTAATTACAATCAAACCACTCTTAAAATAAATAAAATTGATTCTCAATTGCTACCTCTTCAAATATAATTCTTTATTCAAGAAACAAAACTAGAATTTATAGCTTTATGGGAAGAGAATTAAATATTTAAAAAGGTAAATTTGACGGAGATTACCTCAACCGGGCTTAGGACACCCCACGCCGAGTCTCCTCCTTCTGATGGTGCTCGGGATCTATGATCGATATGTTGATTTTCCTACCATGGCAAAAATCCACTCAATAGCTTAATTTTAATCAAGCCTCTTAGCTTGATTTTAGAGAGATAAGAGATGAATATGAAGAGAGAGACGGAGAGATCTACTAGCAAGGGATTCTACCCCTTTGCCACCCATAAAGAACAGAGGTAGTGCGTGCCACCAAAACATGGTGCAACTTAGAGAAAGATAAAAACTAGGGCATGCCTCCCTTTCGTAATCCAAAACCATTTCCAGATAGAGCTAAATTTTGGGTAGGGAGAGAGAATTCTTAAAGAGAGAGAAGAGAATACGTATCTCATTTTATGAGAGGAGATTTTCTTTTATAGATTTTCTATGCCATAGATTTTGTTTCAATTCGTAAGGTCAAATTTCAACCGTCGATCTATGGAGATTTGTGGGGTGAGAGATTTGAGTCATCAATCCAAAGGAATGAGCTAGAGCTTTATCCTCATTTTCTTAAATCTATTCCCATCAAATAAGAAAAAATTATATTTTAATATATCCAATCCTTAATTATTAAATCAACCAATATTGATTATTAGATCAACTAATATTGATTCAAAGATTTAGTAAATATCTCAAATATTCAACCTTATCACATAAGTTGGTTATACCTAAATAATAAGCCAACAAAGAGGATTAACATTATTCCCCAGAATATTACGTGAATGGATAGGGCATGTCCCATTGGTGGCCACTTGTGGGCCCACCTAATCTATATCTTTTTAAATTTTGGATCCCATATTTTATAAAGGTCCCATATATTTTTAGAAAATATTTTATTTCATATTTAGATTTTTTAAATCTTATATTTTATTTAAAACCTTGAAAAATTAATTTTTCTTAATTTATAAATCCAAATGACAAAAATAAAATATCATAAGATTTACAAAAATTCAAATAAACATTCTAAAAATCACATTATATAAAATTAATTAAAATTAATTAATTTTGATGGGAATCAGATTCGTTAGATCGAAGAAATTATCAATACATGGGAGTACTCTACCTTCAACTGCAAATCACGATCCGCCAAGCTTTCTCAAACTGACCCAGTAGTTCCCATGACCCACAGTCTACTGCAGAGGCTCATGATTGGACCACCAAAGTCAGCCAATAGACTAGGGGACGTAATTCCAGTTTATGAATTTCAAATTCTCCCCTAGAGACAAAAATCATGGTCCTCCAGACCATGACTCTATGGTGTATAGGGGTAATCTCTCGCACATGTACACGCTTCACTCTCATTAGTGAATCTCAAAACGGCTATATATGTACATGTCGATGATATAACGATGAGGTTTTAGCCCTATCTCTAAAGGTTATTCATCACACGCAAGGGCCACACAGTCCCTTAGCTCTCATCTGGGAATACTCCGACCTCATCAATAGACCCTTTTCGGTAGATCTCTATACCCAGATATCTTGGGTTTTTCTAAATCTCTACTGGCTTAGCTCATCGAGCCTAGTCCGAGTATCAGCAAATAACATTTGTCTAGTATGATCCACAAAAGGACTACACTCCCACTAAGTTTATGTTCCACTATATAAAATGCTCATAAAAGCTCTTATAAGGCCTTTAAAGGCCACATAAACCCAACATCTCCCACTTGGTCTTTGAAGGCCCTACATTCTCTCTTCCTCACTTTCTCTCATCCTCATTTGTCTCTTCTAATAACAATCTCTCTCAATACATTAATCATGGCTTTCGTCATCAATTCTTTCACAAAAGGACTCATAGAAGCAATGCCTCTTTGCTGCTCGGATCTCATCCCGAAAGTGGTCATAGTCCATCTTTCGTATTGCATTGTGAATCATGGACCTGCTGTCACAGAAAATCATCACGTATCCTCATTGCATGGGATCGTATCTTTATTGGCTTAAAAGAGTTCTTCAAACAAGCCGCTTCTTTCTGTAGCTATACAACCAGCGCCACATATTTGGGTTCCATGGGTGAACAACACCATAGTCTGTTGTTCCAGCTGGCCTGTCAAACACTAGGTGCTCCGACTGGAATATTTAGTTTATATGCTTGGAGTTATTATGGAATCACGGCTCCCTTTTACATGCATATCGCCGCTATGTTGTCATAGAAAATCTTCACTGCCTCACAACGTGATGGTTTAAAGTCAAGTCGATTAAGAAATTTCTTAATCCATACGGCCTCCTTGGCCGTCAAATAACACGCCACGTATTCTGCCTCTAGGATACAATGCTACCGCATCATGTTTTTTTTATTTTCAAGAAGATGTTCTCCCTCTAAGCATAAACATGTATCCAGATGTAGATTTCACATCATCTGAATCCTTGAGATAGCTTGCATCTATGTATATGAATATCCAAGCAACTAAAAAAAATGTGGGACCATAGCAGCTCCCATTCAATTATTGCACGTACAATATATACATTCTCAACATTCTTATGTCTATATCATGAGGTAGCATAGTAAATCTCATGCAATAGGTAATTCAATGCCCATTAGTTTCACAATATGTAAAACCTTTATAAACCACAAAAGTTCAACCACACTAGTCATCTTGGTAGTAAATCCATACAAACCAAGTTATCTAATCAATATAACATGTGTCAAAGAAGCCTAGCAAGATAGCTTTCCTATAACATTCCATATGGTTCAAAGTCTTAGCTAATTGAGGATTCTAAATAACTACAAACATGAGTCAAGGCATATGGGTATTTAAAAATCTATACATGACAATTTTTCTCTCAATTTTATAAATACCTCGAAGGAATAATGGTTTTCTCTCTTTTAAAAAAAAATTGATTTGGCATACACAAGCAATGGTTAGATAATACTATGACGGTATAAAATAATTCTTCATATAGAATTAGTAGATCTAACATGACTATAGGGTTTTCTCAAAACATCCAATTTAATATTATAATATATTCGTAGTCTACAAAAATTATTTTACCGCATTCACCTACCAAGTCATGTTTACAGCTACAAAAACAAGACATAAAATCCATATTACAATTTTATCTAAAATAAAACATGACTAAAGAATGGTTATCAAAATCTTGACAAAAATTCATTTTTGGCAAATATGGAGATTTTATGAAGAGATCAACATCACATGCAAGACATCAAATTACTGAACATTATCAAGAGGATGGTCACTAAGACAGAGTTCCATCAAAATACTCCCTACGTGCTTACATATTTGAATGAACCATACTCATCTCTAGTGTTTCATACTTAGGACTCAAAGCCCTTGAATAATCACATCTTCATATGTATCACTACCTTAAGTAGTTCGCACTCTTAGCACAAGAAGGCACCATAATACATGATATTCATAAAAGACTCTTTCAAATTTGTTAGCACATATCACTCAATGTTCATATACTCCATACATATTAATAAAGTAATTAGCCAAAATATAACCAAAGCATATAAAGGTACCTGAACCTTTTTCCCTATATGACTTTACCAATTAATGTGGGATATATTTAATACCGCAAAACCATGTAGTGTGGTACCTGAGCTTTCTTGATTCATTGTTTTTACAATCGATTAGCGATGTTGGAAGAGCACATAATTGGTGAAAAATATATTCGTCTTCGATTTCATATGTCACGATATGTCCATTTCTTCGGCACTTAGATTCTCACTTCTCACACCGTGGAGGAAAATCTTTTTCATCCCATCATTTCAAATATCACAAATTTGATTCTTCCACTGATCTTTAACTTTTATTTGCTACCTCCAAGCTTCTCTATGTATCTCTTCATTTCGAAGAAACCAAGATGCTGTTATAAGTATTGTGTTTCTTCTTCTTTTTGTTGTTCTCAGATCGAACACTCTTCATATAGTGTGTCGTACCTTGTCAGCTCTGTATTACTTCTTTCTAAAGTTTTATTATAATAAACCATATGCATGGCACACTATAAAACCCCTTTTAAATGAGCCTTAAAAAGGTCTCCACTACTGGGAATCCAAAGATGTGCATTAACATGCCACATCTTTTAATTTACTGCAGAATAGAACATGAACATCCCATGATAAAAATATGATATCTCTCAACTCATAAAGAGTTTCTCTCCAAAACTTTTTGAGTACTGAAATAGACTCAAAAATATAAATAGTGCTTAGTTCCATCCCTAAATCACACCATTTATTGATTCTACATTTGAGTGACTTTTTACGTCACAATGCATTTTTCTCAATAGAAAATAAAGTTGAGTATCTCTTAATAATTTGTTTCTCTCAAACCTCAAAGAATTTCTTCATGAAATCTCTTGTGTTGAAAACTAGACTCAAAACTAAATCATAACGTCATGGTGTGAGTCTCAAATAATATCTTCCTTCAGAAAAATAAATAAGGTGATATACACTTCACAAAATTACTCATACTGCAGAATTTCAGGATGAACACTGTCTAATAAAATTGTATTTTATCTCTATCATTGTGGAGTTTTCCTTTCAAACTAATTGTGTTTAAAAGTAGACACATAATGGTGGCACATATTTTACAAGCCTCATATCACTCTGTTAAGTAAGTCTGATAATTATAGGTTTTTTAAGTCTCAATGAAGAGTACATCATAATTGCAGAAAATTCAGGATGACCTCTCTTCAATCCAAAATTTTTATTCCTCTCTTCCCATAGATATTTCTCTCTCAAGTAAATTTCATTAGAAACTAGACTCAAAATTAAAGTCTAAAAACTTAGTGTGAGTCATAAAATATTCTGTCAAGAATAGAAATAAAATATTGACTTCCAAGTCATGGAAATAATTTTTATTGCAGAAAGTAACACTTGCGCACCCTTCAATAAATCGATCATATATTTCAAACCACAAATAATTTCTTGATGAAATTTTTTTTGTTTGAAAGTAGACTTTTTATGAGTCATAATAAAATTTTAGCTAGAAATAAAATTATACTATTGGTAGGAAAAATCACAGAACTCAATGCACAGTTCTTAGATTTTGTAAGGTCAAAATTGACACCCTTCAATCATGATTCCATAACTCTCAATTCCATTAGGATCTCCTACTGAAATTTTGTAGGTAGATCCTACTCTCAAAGAAACACAAAATCACTTAGTATACAACAAAAAAATACATCATTATCGTCTTCATGTAACTGCTCCAAAATAGCACATAGTACTCATTCTGTAAAGTGTCTTTCTCAGTATTTTGAATATTTCAATAATTCTTAACCGTGGTATATTACTTGACCACAAAGATTAATAGCTTTCATACATCTCATTCCTAAGCTTGATCTCGACTAAATAAGGGGGAAAAAACATCTAATGGCTTCAAAAATCAACATTGCTATGATACCAATGAAAGGACTTTATGATAAAGCACGGTGTATATATATTTAAATAATTCTTTACCTCTACACTGTCAATATCACTTATAATGTCCAATTATAATCAAAGCACTCTTGAAATAAATAAAATAAAATAAAATGGGTTCTCAATTGCTACCTCTTCAAATACAATTATTTATTCAAGAAACAAAACTATAATTTATTACTTTATGGTAAGAGAAATAAATATTTAAAAAGATAAAATTATCGGAGATTAGCTCAACCGGGCTTAGTACACCCTACGCTGAGTCTCCTCCTTCCGATGATGCGCGGGATCTATGACCGGTATGCCGATTTTCCTACCATGGCAAAAATCCACTCAATGGCTTAATTTTAATCAAGCCTCTTAGCTTGATTTTAAAGAGATAAGAAATGAATATGAAGAGAGAGGGAGAGATCTACTAGCAAGGGGTTTTACCCTTTTGCCACCCATAAAGAACAGAAGTGATGCGTGCCACCAAAACATGGTGCAATTTGGAGAAAGATAAAAACTAGGTATGCGTAATCCAAAGCCCTTTCCAAATATAGCTAAATTTTGAGAGAGAATTATTAAAGAGAGAGAAGAGAATACGTATATCATTTTATGATGGGAGACCTTGTTTTATAGATTTTCTATGTCATAGATTTTGCTTCAATTCGTAAAGTCAAATCTCAACCGTTGACCAAAGGAGATTTGTGGGGTGAGATATTTGAATCATCAATCTCTTTGATCCACCATCAAGATTCAAAGAGATAAGCTAGAGCTTTATCCTCTTTTTCCTAAATCTATTCCCATCAAATAAGAAAAACTTATATTTTAATATATTCAATCCTTAATTATTAGATCAACCAATATTATTGATTATTAGATCAACTAATATTGATTATTAGACCAATATTATTGATTATTAGATCAACCAATATTGACTATTAGATCTACTAATATTGATTAAAAGATTTAGTAAACATCTTAAATATTCAACCTTATCACATAAGTTTGTTATACCTAAAAAATAAACCAACATGATAAACATTATTCCCCAGAATATTACGTGAATGGGTGAGGTGTTTCCCCTTTTTGGTGGCCAGGCCTCACCTAATCCATATCTTTTTAAATTTTGGACCCCATCTTTTATGGAGGTCCCATATATTTTTAAAAAATATTTTATTTCGTATTTAGAATTATTTAAATTTTATATTTTATTTAAAACATTGAAAAATTAATTTCTTTTAATTTATAAATCCAAATGACAAAAATAAAATATCAGAAGATTCACAAAAATTCAAATAAACATTCTAAAAATTACATAATATAAAATTAATTAAATTAATTAATTTTGATGGGAATCAGATCCGTTAGATCTAAAAAATTATCAATACATGGGAGCACTCCACCTTCAATTGTGAATCATGATCCGCCTAGCTTTCTCAAACTGACCCACCAATTCTCATGCTTACAGCCCACTATATAAAATGCCTATACAAGCTCTCATAAGGTCTTTAAATGACACATAAACCCAATATTATCTTTTCATTTACAGAATAAAAAATAATAAAAATACAACTACACGCGTCGGTGCACTTGGGCCATCCAGATTATTAAATCTGGATCATCTAGCCTATATTGTAGTAAAGGTTTTTCGACTCATAAAATCAAGTTCGATATTTATGTGCGTGTGTGTATGTGAGCATGCTTGGATAAACATTTTGTTCGTCGACCTCGACCTACAGACGTGAATGGCAGGCACATTTTACCCCATAGTTTCAAGTACTTTAGATTTTTTTATTTTTACCTAGAGTGCCGATATGATTCCAATTTATATTCAAATTGAAGTCCATAGGACCCTTATTCAAAAACAAAGATAAAAAGAAAAAAAAAAAGAAAAAGTTAATTTATTGATACGTACATCTCGCTATTCATCTCTCCTGTAATCTTCGTCCAGCCTATAGACAACAAATACGTACTTGTACATGAGCATAATTGATGTTTATTTTTTTAGCTTATCTCTATATTATTATTAGGATTCGGTTTCTATCAAGTGCAGATGTAGAAATGAGGGCCCCTTAATAAATCTATTTTTTATATAAATTTTAAAATTTCATTTTTAAAGACATATAATCTATACCATAGAAACAAGAAATAATAAGTTTAATAAGAAAACATTTGAACCATTAGTTTCCATTGTTTTTAGATGGAACACCTACTTGCATCCATCTTTAAGATGGACGCTTTACACTTTCTGGACCGCATATGTAGAAATGCGGTTGAGCCTGAATGAAATAATTTTCGTTATTATTATTGTGGGATTCTATACAATGAGATCATTTACTTTTGATACAAAGAAGTCACAATTACTTACAACAATCGAATGTCAAATCTGATAGCTTAAGTGTGCCACAAGATTCGAGAAAATTTCTTTTCAAGCTTGAGCTTGATCAATGGAATAAATGCATCCATCTTATTTCACGTGGTCAAGATTAATTGTGACCACCTTGTACCAAAGATAAATGATCTCATTTGATACTTTTTAATACTATTATTATTATTATAGATAAAATGTTATAGGGAAAAGTTTATATAAAGCCGAGGCTATAAACAATCAAATTCGAGCATACCTCAAAACTTTCACTAGAAGAGGTTGTTTTGATGCCCAGATATCCTTAAATTGATCATTTCGACATCAAGATGCATGGACATGAGGAAAAAAATAGATTTTAAGTTTTGGAAATAGTGTATTTTGTAACACATTTTTGGATCATCAATTTTAAAGATTTTCAAGTTCTCGTAGTTCTTTCGATCTGCATTATTTTTGAAGTTTTAAACAATATAAATAAATATGAAAATATATTTTAAGGCTATTAAAAAAAATTCAATATTGAAACCACAATTTTCGATACTATTTGAAGGTAGGTTCTAATTAGATTGTTTAGAGCCTAGGCTCTGTACAAACCGCACCCAACGTTAAATAGCTCACTCTTACGGGTACTTTCATAAGTTTTTCTTGTTATTATGACTACTACTATTATTATTATTATAATATTCACTAAGTTAGATGGATGGTAACATGTTTCCTCGATAAGCACGAAGGCTCTCTCTTGCATTATTCCTCCATCTTTTGACTTTTATTTCTTTTGGAATATTTTTACCTTTTTTTAACTCAATTTATTTTGAATTCAAACCGTCCTTTCTCTTGTATTTCTCTTCCCAAGGGAATTTTTGGATTAAAGCCCTTAATAAAAACAATTTATTTTTTATTTTTTTTTGTTGTAGCATGTAGCAATATGGATAGAATATTTTAAATGTTTTCATTATTTATTCTAGTTAATTGCAGAAAATATATTCCGTATATTTGACTATCCAGAGAGCGCCAGTTCCTAATAATTATGAACACAAAACATAAAAAATAATAAGCCTCTCAAATAGTACGTGGCCTTCAATTTTATCAAAGAATTTCAAAGTACTTTTCCTTTTAAAAAAACTCACAAGGAGAAGTCTTTGTACCAAAGCTCCACTTCCGAGAAATTCATATTGAGATTTGTTTTTGGTGTTGTGCAGTGGCTTTATGACTTGAACCCCCCCTCGAAAAAATAAAAATAAAAATAAAAATGGTAATCTAAACACATGAATCAATAAATCAGTGATTTAAAAAATAGGTCACTACAAAATCATTCGGTCTGATGAAATCGGTCACCTCATGTTAATTTTGTCAATGTATAGGAAAATCGTTCGGGTCTAGAACAAAAAGTGAAGATTTGCGATAGTAAAAATACCAATTAACCGGTCACTGTAAAATGGCGATCCAGACCGCCAATTCACTTATCCAAATTAGTTTTTGTAATGCCCAATCTGGGTCACCTATCCATCTTTTAAATCACTATATTTTAAAAAATAAATTTTTTTTTTTTTTAACTTAAACAAAATGAATTTCTTTTCATCGTACTTTTCACACGATACAACTTAGTTGGTCTAAAGGAATAGGCGTACTTCCCAATAGTTTCATGCAAGTCTCTTCTTTAGAGAGAGAGACCAATAGTTTCATGCAAGTCTCTTCTTTAGAGAGAGAGAGAGAAGAAAAGTAAAAGAAAAAAGTAAAAGGGAAAAGGGAAAGGGAGGATCAAAATTTGCTCCTTGGATTGACGGAAAAACTTGACCCCTTCCCCATCTACATTGAGATGAGACTCGGGTCTTATTTTGTTCAACAAATCAAGCATAGCTACTTCTTTTTATGCCTTGTTTTTATCTTTTAATGGTAACAAGGTTTTATGACCAAGGTTTGATTGTTCTTTGAAATTTGGAAAAAAACAAAGTTGTCCTTCTCATGGAGTTCCATTTAAAGTAGGCTTCATTTGACAAAATTTTGTCATTTTTTCAAAAATTAATCAAGATTTAGTACAGCATAGTGACCTTTTTTTACAATGATTTATTCTTTTTTAAAAAAAAGGAAAAAACTTGCCCATCTTTTTAAGTTTTCCATTGTTTTGGAATTTTTAGAATAATTTTCTAGAGAATCCAAAAACTTATAAATATTGCACAACAAGAAATTCTTGGGGATGAGATCTATATGCATTTGTTAAATATTGTAATTTAGAGAGGGGTCCAATTGATATAAGGTGGAAATTTTACTTACAAAATCTACACAACCGAATCCTTTTGGACAGTGCAAAACATTGCACCCTTACTTATACAAATAACGTTGCAATACAGATATAGATCCAACCACTTAGAACCTTAGTGGTTAATATAATTAATAAGCAAACTTCTCCCGTCACCACATTATGCATTTCGGTCATGTAACAAGCATAGAGTTTTAGATGATCTTGGTGCATCTAGACCGTCCATTCTTATCAGAGGTCCAAATCAACAATAAAGGCTTCCAACCTACTGCTTGAAGGTGGTCCCCACCTTCCAGTGCTTGATCTAGATTACCATAGGAATGGATGGTGTAGATGAGTCAAAGTTCTATTATGAATGTTAAAAATAGGCCGAAATTTAGTAGCCAGCCAATGGATCAGACTTGCCCGATCAAGATTGAGGCCAATGGGTGGGCAATCAGGCCCTTAGAAACTCCAAAATTGCCCTAGTCCCACCATATTTTTCTTGAAGTTTCTTTGGTATCCAATGTGACTATATTCAGGCACTCAAAACTAGAATTTGCAATCGAATTAGTCCATTGAGGGACTGATTCGGTTCATGATTCTGTACTTTCAGACATTAAACCAAATAGATTGAAAGCCTCTGGAATTCACTGCATAGATGATCTAATTGTAATTTTGTAATAAGGAAATTTTCAAATTGATCTCCCTCTCGTTTTATGATGGTCTAGGCAGGTTCATCTAAACCTTAACGATTAGCTCACACCTTCAACGCTTACCTCACGAATTTCCTATTTTTGGGGCAATATAATGAGACTGTACAAATGATGAAACTGTTATTATCCGGTACACAAAGGCCACAAACACCTATAGTCTTCAAATGTAAGATGTAAAATTATACATTTGGTCATTGTTTTTTGGACATAGAGATCGCAAATACTGGAAGCTATCTGAAATAAAATCAAGGAGGTGGGGCATGTTATTTCTTTGAATAAAATCTGAGAAAAAAATTTCTAACACTGAGCATGGTAAATGGGATATCAACATCATCCCAAATCACATCTGATGACTAGGGTAATCGTGATATTCTTTTCTTAATGACAATATATCTTATTATATGCTTTCCTCTCTATTTTTTAATTTGATCTAGCGCTAACAAATCTTCAAATACTTCCTTTTCTTTTTAGAGTTGTATTTAAAAATACGACAATTTTCAATTTGGATTGCCAATCCAGATCAGAATTGGTTGGAACATAATATGTTCCAAGATATTATAGGTCACAGATGATCCAGATTAGAACTGGATGGGACATAATTGGTTCTGGGATAGTATGGGTCCCGGCCCGATTCCTTTTAAAACCCCACTGATATATTTTTGTTTCTTTTTTTAAAAAAAAAACGTATCTAATATTTTTCTAGGTCCTCTAAATACCGAATTGATAAGCATATATGTTAATTTTACTTTATTTTGTTTATTTTTAATATTTTCTGAATTATCGATCCAAAATCGATCCGAATAGCCGATCGAACCAATCCCAGTTTTGAAATACTATTTTAGTGTAAGTTCAAATAGAATACCAGCTGGTAAGTGGTATTTAGGTGTGGTTACTTTCAAAGTTTCAAAACATAAGGCCTCACTGATTGAAGCCTAAATGTAATTTTGATTTAGATACTCCCACAGTACACCTTGTTTTACTAAAAGATAAATAGAGAGAGGGGGCCACCATGCTTTAGCAATAGTTTCCATGGTTTGAATGCTACAAAATGCCCTTTAAAAGCCAATGTCCTCGTCTCCTTCTCATGATTTCAAAGGTGCTCACATGGCCCCACAAGCCCCTCCTTTTATGACCAACGGGCCGGGCCCACCTCAGACACTTACACAAATATCACGTCACCCTACTTATAGTAAGGAGCCTAAACGAGAAACCATTCATTGGAGCTTCCTATGGATGCGTTGCATGGGCCAATCCATGGAAAAGGTTACCATTTCACCCCTATGTTTTGTCACTACATAGTTAATTATGGGCTTTATGTGTCAATTAGGGATGTGGGCATTTGCATAATTAAGCATAAAGAGGTTTTATTAAGCAATGCCTCAAATTTAACGGGAAAATGTAGATCTAGTACTATATAACTTGTAAATTGATTATCTCTACCACGGTGATCATGATCTTTAAAATATATGTAATTCAAGATCTAAAATACTTCATCATGTACCAAGTTTATTTGGACCAATGTTTACAAATTTGTGCACTGAAACTCCAAATTTCACAATTAAGGACATAAACATATCTACTAACCATCATAGAAATTTCTAGCACCGTAACTGCATTTTCTGCTAAGGTTATGTGGCTTTACTCAATAGTCAATACTGTAAAGCCACGGCCCTATTAAGTATGGAAAATGGTTTGATAGGGTTGTAACTTTATAAAAATAAGTAAATAGTGACTTTATAACTCATCAAAAATTGTAAGTCAAGCATTGGAAAACCTTTACAAAAATAAGTAAATAGTGACTTTATAACTCATCAAAAATTGTAAGTCAAGCATTGAAAAACCTTTACATCGATCATCTCGAATTAAACATTATAGCTGTGAAACACATAGGATTTTAAGCTCTAAAAGTAGTGTATATTATAACAAATTATCCAAACCGTCCATTTTGCTTTAAAAATAAGTGTTATCAGACCTACAAGATCTGTACTAGTTTTTTAAATTTTCAAATTTGATTGTTGGTGTTGGAAATTGAGTTTATATCCATCATATATATTTCTCTAAAAGTACTTTTCAAGAGGATTTGAGATGAGGCTATATTTTGTTTTCATAAAACCTAAGCCGTATAAAAACCTCATCCATGAGGGGGATTTTGTAAGTTAAATTGATTTTATCCCTAGGGTTCAATTTGATTCTGCTAAATTTTTTATTTCTATTATTGATTTGGGTCCATCATGGCCATTATTGTATGTACCATAGTGGCTTACTTTTTGTTTGCCATTCCCGGGATTTTCTCGCCCACATTGGCTTGGGATTATGTAAAGAATGAGAGTAAAGCATTATTGATGGTGGGCTTGTTAGGTTTGTGTGGGTTTGGGCCATCCCAAGCTCCCATCCCAAGGAGCCACCCATGTGATTCTCTGCCCCTTCCACAGATAATGCGCTCTCTCTCTCTCTCTCTCTCTCTCTCTCCATTGTCAAACACCCTCGTTCTCTCTATCTACTTGATCTTTCTCGCCCCTTCACTTCCCTTCTCACTGTCACTATTGTAAAGCTCAGATCTTGTGGTCAGATTGGTACAGTTGATAATCGGGTTGTCAAGTTGATCATATCCATGCCGGATGTGGAAATCAGTTTAAGTTATTTTAAATAATTTTTTAAATTTAATAAGTTAAAAAATAATGGAATATACCATGAGTGGAACCAAGCAAAACCAGATTGTTGGATTCTTTGATAGACTTGTTCAATTCCCGATAAAAAACAAACTTGTCAAAAATAATATCCAATTCCAATTACGAACCAGATCACTCCTGTAATTCTGAATCTAGATTGGCGATTCCCAAATCCCTATCCAAATAAACATTTTAAGAATCATTGCATTCCTTGTAAAAAATTATGAGTCTCCTTCACATCCTTGTCTACCTTTCTCTTTCATTCCATACATGCGGGTCAAAGTGATCGCTGTGCATTTAATATGAAAAAAAATAAATATAAAAATAAATAAATAAATAAAGGCGCTTGCTGAGCATTCACGTAATTATTATTCCTTGGCAAACCAAGTAGGGTGTAGTCGTTTTTCAAAACTAAAAAGTTAACAAGATGCAGGAAACAATGTGACCGGATAATGACAGTGTTCTTGCTTCATGATTCATGACAATGAAGGTCAAAATTTATCATTTGAGAGCTAAATTTTCGTCAGGCACCGAAAACTCGGCCGGAGACGAGAAAAAAGCTTTCGAACATTTACGCAAAACATTTGAAATTTCGATGTCAAGGTCTTTTCGACAATTTTATGAAATATAGACGACACACGTGTTATGTCGATGCGCCAAAGACACGAGATTAATCATTGTGCATATCGACACATCAAGGACACATTAAAAGCATAGATATTTTGTGATGTTTCCATATAATCTTATCATAAGAGTACTCAATGTCCGTGACCTCCTACCTTGCCATTATTTAAATTGTATATATAAATATATGGTGTCTGAAAGACAATTTTAAAGTTGGATTTTCTCACACTCGTGTCAGTATCCATTAGATATTAATGTATATTTCTATCTCATCCTAATGTAGCTATCTTTTAAAAGCTTTTTATCAAACACTTAACCAAAACACATTACTACTAAACAGATAAACATAATGCCCAATGTGCATGAAATTACATATATTTTGATACCATTTACTTGAAATACAAAGAAGCTCAACCATCACATGCAAAAAGTGCAAATTAGAGGGTTAAGAGTTCTCGAATTTTTTCTATACTTTGAATCCTACCGATAAAACACATATCGTGATGAAGGACGTATTTTCAGACTCTATATGAACAGCGAAAAGTAATTGTGATCCCTAAATAATCTATTGCATACTAATGTATTATTGTGTATGCATGTATGATACTTCCCCAAATAAAAGCCGCCCAATTTCTCACGACAACAATGCCAAACAAGAGATGAGCTTTCCATTTTTAGAAATAGTTATTCAATTTATATATCATTTATGCAAATTATGCATAAAAACATCTCAAAAAGCTTGGCTCCCCAGCTCCATTACATGAACACTTGAACCCCATAACTTATCATCCTAAATATTTCATACATAATTATACTTACTTGTCCCTACATTATCAAAGAAAACAAAACATATGGTAAAGGTCAAAAAAAAAAGGCAATATTAAAAATTAAAACAACCTATTTTTCCCTTGTATATGCACGGACTTTCAATTTCTTGTCTGCCTTAGAGATGAGACACACATACAAACCCCCTGCCACCTAAAACGCCGGAAAGTCATCGGAAACTTGCCAGAGATGAAATTCCAGCGATCACATTATGGAGCAACTATTGGCATTTTCATCACTAAAGAAGTGGGTGGCATATTCAGCTGATTGTGATTGTTGTGGAGCATGACAAAAAGGGGGGGGCCTATTATAAGCCATTTGCAAATATCTCTCCATATTTTGCCTCTGATTCATCATGGCCAAATATTGCTGGTGATGAGGATTTCCGGCCAAAATTTCCGGCCCAGCTCCCTGAAAATAGCCGGAATTCCCCATCTGCCCCTGCAAAGGACCCATCTGCCCCTGCAAAGGACCCATCTGCCCCGGCAAAGGACCCATCTGCCCCTGCAAAGGACCCATCTGCCCCTGCAAATGACCCATTTGCCCCTGTAAATGACCCATTTGCCCCTGCAAATTTCCCATCTGCCCTTGGAAATGACCGATCTGCCCCCCACCACCACCACCACCCCCACCTCCACCCCCACCCCCACCCCCACCCGCAACCCCCCTTACATCTATCTCGTGGAAGCCAGGGGCAATGTTAGTCATCTGACCCACATCATTTTTGCCCCCCTTCTTGCCCCCACCGTTATTGTTATTTCCAGCAGCGCCCTTGTTATTTTGGCCGTTACCGTTATTGGCCTTATTGTTACCACCACCACCGTTATTGTTTGGGTTTGGACCGTTATTTTTGCCTTCTCCATTTTTACCTCCATTTTTGGTCCCTTGATTCTGGTTCTGATTTTGGGCACCACCATCTTTGCCCCCTTTCTTCCCTCCATTGCCCCCATTCTTTTCTGCTATTCCAACCATACCCTTCATTTGTTGCAAGGCCCCGTCCCCTCCCCCTTTCTTATTTCCATTGCCATAAACCATGCTATGGCCACCATTCATCATACCATGGACCCCATGCATCATGCCAGGGGCCCCATTCGTCATGCCCATCCCACCCATGACCATGGGTTTGTTGCCCTTGCCATCCTTGATGGGTGGTGGGGCCTTGGACCCCATGTCATCCCCATCCATATCATAGCCATCAAAGTCATCATCCATCTCATCATAAAATAACTCATCATCATTGAACTCATCATAATCATCATGATGGTGACCATGGGGCATCATCTCATGGCCCAAGTTGAACTTCACAGACTTTGGCACCTTGAATGGGAGCTTTAGGTCCTTGAATTGAGGCTGTTGTTTCATGTCCTTTGGTCCCTTTATTTGTTCTTGTTTTGGTTGTTGGGGCTTCTGGTCTTTACCTCCTTTTTGCTGGTTTTTTCCGTCCTTTTGGTCCTTCCCCTTCTCAATTTGAAGCTTTTGAAACTGGTTGTCTAGTTGGTTTCCTCTTTGGTTCCAGAGCTCTGCATGCTTGCCATTCTTAACCAGTTTCTTTATGAGGGCAGAGGGATCCACATTACCTGAAACTGTCACCTTTTGCTGCTCCATATCAATGGAAGTAGTATACACCCCTGTTGGAACCACCCCACAAAGAAAATCACATAAATAAGTAGCAAAATACCAAGTACCCTAGTTTTTTTTCTCACTCTTCTCAGACGAAAAATACCAACTCTCTTTTCTTTTCTTTTTTTCTCTCTTTTTCATTCTTCTAAGAATGGAAAAGGAAGAACAGTGATGGGGGACTGTCAAAAGGTAAAAGAAGCTCTATTGAAATTGAGAGGTCATGGAGAGAGAAGGGAATGTGGAGGGAGAAAATACCATCTATTTTGTGGAGCAACTTCTTCACCTTTTGCTTACATCCTTCACAATGTATGTTCACTTTGAGGACACAAGTCTGAATGAGGAACAAAACAGAGAAAGAGGAGTGCAAAATCAGTAAATAGAGAAGTGGAGAGCTAATGGAACATTTTTATGTGCAATTATGAAGAAGAGAGAGAGAGAGAGAGAGAGAGAGAGAGAGAGAAAACAAGGGGAAAAACCCTTGAGACCTTTGATGAAAAAACAAGCAGAGCACACACCTGGGCCTTCAAGAAGTTCACATCTCCATCTTTAGCCATCATTTTGTTGATGTTCATTTTTCTCAGGAAAACAGAGAGAGAGAGAGAGAGAGAGAGAGCGAGCTAGCAGTACATGGAAAATAACAAGTTTTGGGAGATGAGTAATGGAGAAGAAGTAGAAAGAAGTGATTTTAGTGAGAGTGTGGGGAGGGGGACGAGAGAAGAGGTTCTGAGAAGTGGAAAGAGAAAGAAGGGTTTTCTTTGAAAGAGAGAAAGAACCCAAAACAGGGTCTTTTATGGTGCGGTGAGTTAGTGAGGGGAGATTTTCTCAGAGGCGTTTATGAGCGGGAGGGCGAGTGTCATGCGTCCACTATTTCCGGGATTATTTTCTTTAACTGTGGAGAGAGAGAGAGAGAGAGAGAGAGAGAGAGTGAGAGGTAAAAGTGAGAGAGATAGAGAGAGTAAAGAGTAAACCTGCGAGCGAGAGATAGAGAAGTGAGAGGTAAAAGTGAGAGAGATAGAGAGAGTAAAGAGTAAACCTGCGAGAGAGAGAGAGAGTGAGAGAGAGGTAGAGGTAAAACTTAAAGAGGGGGGCGGTACAGTCTCTTAGGGAGAGAGAGAGAGAGAGCAATAGAGAGAGAATCTAGAGGTAAAACTGAGAGAGAGAGAGAGAGAGAGAGAGAGTGTACGAGTAAAACTGAGAGAGGGAGACGTTAAAGGGTATGGAATACCGTCCCTTTGGCGGATGAACTTTCTATTTAAGGCCTAGGTTTTATGAAAACAAAATAATGCATGATCTCAAATCTTCGTTTCGAAAGTATTTTTGGTATAAAAAAATCCCCAATGATGGCTTTAAAATCAAATTTTAATATCAACAATAAAATTTGAAACAAAAAGATTGGTACAGATTCTTATCGATTTATAAATACATATTTTTAAGGTAAGATAGATGATCTACATTATTTGTTATAATATTCACCACTTTTAAAACTTGAAATTCTATTTTTTTTTAACAGCCATAATGTTCAGGCTTTTACAGCTGCAGCCTTATCAGACCATCTTCCTCTATGAAGTCATCTTCTTTTAACTTTTAACAGTTTTTTTTTACATCTTTTAACAGTTTTTACAAAGACTCGGACTCCATCTCACTCCTTGGTTAAACTTGTGATGCAAGGCTGGGTCGGCTCTTTTTCGGCTCGGCTTTTTCCCATTCAATAAATTTTGCCCAATACTTATCCTTAAATGCCACTGATGTACGTTATAGGCACCTAACAAGTGTGCATTTTTTGTTGTTCTTTTGAGGTTTTATTTTTGCATATTAAGAATTTTTTTGAAAAAGAGAAATTTATATAGATTATCACAAGACATGTATTATTTAACGATGGGTGTGGTTTCAATAAGGTTGCAACCTTAAACAATCCAATTAAGACACACTTCTAAATTTTATCATAAATATAATTTCGGTATAAAAATTCTTAAATGGCTTGAGAATCCACTTTCATTTCTAATTATGAAATTTTAAACTCTAAAACTTGTTCAAATCAAATAGATGTATAAACCATATGAAGGTCTTGAAAATGGACAGCTCAAATAAAGTGTTGCAAGATACATTATTTCTTGGACTCGAAATCTTTTTTTCTTTTCATATTCATCTATCCCGATATCGAGATAATCATTAAATGGTTTTCCAACATCAAAACAAGTTTTTATCATAGATTTTGAGGTGCACCTTTAATTCTGCATTTTAAAATTGCAACCTTATATAAACTTTTTTCTTTAATGATTTGGTAATTTACAATTATTCGAACTCAAGAACGTATATTTCTTTATGGGTATTTTGAAATTGAAAGGGAAAAAAAGAAAAGAAAAAGATATTTGAATTTTTAGACACTTAGATAAGAAAGTTTTTTTGGAAAATAATCTTTGTGCACCATCTTTTAAGATTGCATTTCTCAACATGTTCAAGATTTCAAAACATATTTTTTAAAAAAAAAACATAAAAGTGCTGCATATTACATCAACATAAAAGCTTCATGACCACAATCACACCATCAATACAAAAACATAAAAGAAATTCCAATCTAACCCAAATTATACATCAGTACTTACGACTATAAGATTGCTACCACCCACACCTAGCTTTGCTAGCCCATCCGCCTCTATGTTGCTTTCGTGATATACATGGTTAAAATTACATTCCAATTCCATGTGGTAATCACTCACTTCACACATTAAACTATGAAATTTCCACCGATATGCAGCTTTCATCATTATCCATTTAACATTATTCATCGAATCCCCTTCCACTACAATTGGTTTGCGGGTAATCCCCTTGCTCGAAGCTTAGCTTCACTCGCAGTTACCTCCCCTACTCGCCTTTAATATTTCAAAATATATTTGATGGCATAAAAATAACATGTGTTATATCTTCTAACCCCAATGACCAATTTTCCTTTTTTTTTAACCTAAACAAAAGTTGAAAATATATTTTTTTATCTATTCATTTCTAAACCCCTTCTCTCTCTCCCACCATATTTTTTTCCAAACTTCTCTCCTTTTTTTTTTTAAACTTTAAAAAAAAAGATACTTTTCAAAAGATATTTTTTAATATTAAAAAAATATAGAGAGATGTTTGGAGTGACACAAGGGAAGAAAGAGAAAGGGATTTAGAAATGAATACAAAAAAAATGTTTTTTGAATTTTTGTTTGGGCTAAAAATATGGGGTAAAGTTTGTCTAAAGAGTTAAGGATATAATACATGAGATATTGATGCCGTCAAATATGTTTTGAAACTTCGAGTCTATTGACAAATAAAACCTAAAAAGATGGTATCCGGAGACATTTTTTTTTTTATTTTAAAATAAATTTCATTCTAACAAAGACAAGAAAGGAATACAGAAAACAAGAATTAGGTAGACACATGGTTACCACCAACAAGGATCGGTGTCCACCACCTTGTGTAAAAAAATCTGCCTCAAAATTAGACTCTCTATGGCAACGAGAGAGTTCAACCGAAAGATTAAAGAGGAGAGTATCAACTCATAAAAAATGGGTATTAATCTCCATGGAGGTCTCGACTTTCCTCTGCACCAAGCCAAGCCATGACATTGGAGGAGTGACCTACAATAATTTTATGTCCATCCATCCTAGAGATAAGCTTCAAACCTTATGGTAGTTCTCTAGCTTCAGCTTCATTGACAGTAATGATTCCACAAACGCCTAAATGAGTAGTAAAAATATTCCCCCTATTGCCCTTAATAAGACTTTCAAAGCCAACAGGACCAGGGTTCTCAAAAGAACTCCAATCAAAATTAAATTTCAAACAATTCTCATGTGGAGGAAGCCATACTGTATGTCTAATGGAAATCCCCAAAGATAGATTGGCAACTTCTATTGGGTTTAATATGCTCTGTGATCCTTGCGAATAAATTTGCAGTCGACATTCGATTAGCAGCCATTGCTAGAATATTTGACTTGAAACGTCCTCCTATTTCAATTTCTCCACATTAAGCTGGTCCAAATAGATCTCTAAAGAATAACTCTTATTTTAAAAATACCGGGAGTCATACGTTGTTGTAGGCCAACATCCATTCTTTGTGGCCCACTTCCATAATTCCATTGTAAAAGGATAATGAAGGAGGAGATGATCCGTTGATTCGCCATCAAGCAATCCATAGGAAGAGTTGGACTTTTAAGAGGAAGGTTAATGGATCCGTCATCATAGAGGAGTTTGTACACTGATTTTAGAGTGAAGCCACTAGGAGGAGTAAGGTTCCATATAATTTGATCATCTTTTGTTGGGGCATAGTGAAAGTTATGCAGTAATTCCATTAGTCTTTGGAACTCCTCAATAAATGGATCTGTCGTTCTCCTGAATTAGCATAAAGCTCCTCCTCTTTCACTTCCCTTAACAAAGCCAATGGATTGCAAACTTCCTAAGAGACTTTAGGAAAACAATATCTAAGGGCATAGTCTCCAAGTCACTTATCAAACAAAGATAGGGGTTTGATCACCCTTCCCCACAATATTGAGATAGTATCGAAGATAGATGGGTCTACAGTAATCAATGCCCCTCCAACTATGCGATAATAAAGTTTTATTCCTCGGACGTTTAATCAATCCCTACAAGACATCCTCCCCATATTTTTGTTTAAGAACTTTACACCACAAAGCCTTATCATTATGTTGATATCGCCACCACCATTTACTCAACATACTCAAATTAATTTAGGCCTTCTAATACCCATACCACCATCTTTAAGAGTAGCACAAATTTTATGTTTTTTTTTTTTGATAATTTAGTGGGAAAGACAGACCCCTATCTTTTTTTTCAAATAGTTTAGGAGTTGGTTTTTTTAAGGCACTAGTGGGGTGGTGTCAGTGGAAATGAAAACGATACTGCGTTAGACTAAGGAGTAGGGGTGCTGCCACCAAGAACTTGGGTCTCCTACATGTCCGACTGGATCATGAGATAGGTGATTTTAGGGACTAAAAGATCCATAATTGCTCAAGCCTCCAATTCTTTTGCATATTTTTTATTTGTTTTTATTAAAAACTTAACCGGCTCAAACTCATCCGAGTGATACCAAGAGACTCGGGCTAGGACCACTATGTTGAGCCCGGGCCCAAATGTGAAAGAGTGATTTGATTTACATCATAAATGCTCACACTTCACGTGAGGTGCCCCCAAAACAGGGGGAGGGGTGAGATTTAGAAGGCTCCAGAGTGGGCCCCTACGATTTCAAAAGGGGACAATGTACCCTTATGTTTAAGCCTTTTACGGAGTAAATGGCAAACTTTACCTACTTTTCCCTAAAAATCAGTTGTTAATATCATTACATTCCATTTCGATCGTTAGGAAATCATCTTAAAAAGTGAGAATCGGTGAAATCTTGCATCCATCCAAAGGCAAAATTCATAAAAAGGGATTTCACAAAATAGTTGAGATGACATTATAGTATTCCTAGAATATAATTTGCATTTCTTCTAGAACACTATAAGGTCCTCACATATAAAGACAAAAGATCCGTAAATGGAATTTGCAATTTTCTTAAAAAGTATTGCAAAATTAATCACATTCTCTCTCCCCGAAGCTAAAAAAAACATACTAGGAGAAGGAAGGGAAGGGTTTTTATGCTTCCCCTACAGCATAGAAGTTATATCCTCCTCCTACCATCTAGCCATCCAATTTTGATCAAGAGAGCCACTCACCGTTTCATCTTAGATCCGACGTCTCAAAGTATTTTATTTTTAATTTTTTTTATACAAATTGAATGAATATGAAATTTGATACGTGCTATCTTCTCATTGAGGTGCACCTATAAAAAAATATTAAAAATAATTTTTTAATAAAATATAATGACTAAAATACTCTTTGAAACTTTTAGGGGTATTTGGTCATTTTATTTTATTGAAAATATTTTTTTAAAATTTTTTCGCTTGTGAAAATTTAATAGAGGAATTGAAGTCCAAAATTTGGTGTCAAATAGTTTATAGAAAAAAATTAAAAAGAAAATAGTGTAGAGATGTGACATTGTGATTGGGACAATCTTAGCCCTCCATTCAGAATGGATGGTTGGATAAAGGGGAGGATAGAACTTCTATGTTGTAGGGGAAGCATAAAAAGCTTGCCCGAGAAGAAAAAGAGGTCCATTGCTCTTACATATTCCTTGCTACCAACGTTTTATATGTATGTGTATGAAGGGATTAAGAGCGTTCTAATCTTGATTAGGCAATTAAGAGTGAGTTGATATTAGTGTTATATGCCGGTTGTTTTTGTTAGGTCATAATAACAACTCATTTTAAGCTATTCGATTAAAATTAATGGACGGTTAATCCACTATTGCCACGTAAGAACATTTAGGTTGTAGCGTGGTGATAGTTAACACCTCAAGAGAAAAAAAAAGCCTAAGCTGGTGTCTTAAAAAATTAAATTGAAAATTTATATTTAAAAACGAATCCCTCATCTTTGAGGATAATAATTAAAGGATAGGACTTCTATAAGGCTTATGGCTTTATGAAAACAAAATTAGCTCTCACCCAAAAATCCTCGTCGAGAAAGCACTTTTAGAAATAGAAATCTCCATGATAGCTCTAAAATCAATTTCAAACACCAACAATGAAATTTAAAACTTCAAAACTAGTACAGATCTTGCGGATCTATTAACATTTATTTTTAGAGTGAAATGGATTATATAAATATTTTATTATAATATATACTATTTTTAAAGCTTGAAATCATTTTCTTTTTCCACAACCATAATGTTCAAGCCAAGGTGAGGTTTTGCTTATCTTGAGAGCGCTGCAGCCCTATCAAACCATTTCCATAATAAAAAGTTTACTAGCAAGGCCCAATGATTCAAAAAAAAGGAAAAGAGGGTTGTTGATCTCTCCTGACAGTCGATACCACTATCCTTAAGGATAGCAATGGGTGGGGTGGCCCGGCCCAGCCTTATCAGCGTGGTCTGAAAACCCCCGTTCAAGCTTGGGCTGGCCTACAAGACCTGACCCGGCCCGACATTTTCCTTTCCCTTTATTGAGTCTATTAACCCCGGAAAGGTCCGGACTGAGTTAGGCGCGGGCCTCCAAAGACGCGTACTAACCCTCCGCAAACCTCCCTTACATTCTCTCCTTCCACTCTCACATAATTAGTGGAGATTGTTGTTAACGCCAAATTCCAAAGGCACCAAAAGCATGAATGTTTGCTCTTTTTCATAAGTATCCAAAATTATAACCCTGTCGTGTTCTTAATTTTCATCTTCACATATGAATTTGTGACTGCTTTGAGTGAGAGTTACTTAACATGTTTCAACGTATTTCATGGTTTTTAGCGCATGTTGACACATCAAAGATGCGACATCATAAAAAACAAGTATTGGGTCATGGTGATAATACCCCCATACCTAATTACTAGGTTGTAGTTTTCAATCTTCCTGACAGTACCCATTGACACCTTCAAAAAAAGCCAACTCCCTCATCTGTAGGAAAAAAAGAAGTAGTGGTCGGTCTTTCCTATTGAATTACCCCAAAACAAAAGTGATGTGATATCGTACTATAGATATTTCTATCCTATTTATTATCATTTTTAATAGCAATCTGGCCAAAGTACCACTTACAATCTTTTCTTTATTTAAATGGAGTGTAGACCGACCTTATCCTAAAGACTAGATTTAATTTAAATTTTGACATTAGGATTTTCTATATTCGCATATATGTTATATAAATGTAAAAAAAAATATGTTTCCTAGTTTTACAAAAACAAGAGCGACTGAAGTTGCTCTAAAAAGTTTGTTTAAGGTTTGAGGCCCTAAACATTTGTTTTGATGTTGAAAAGCCCTTGAATCGATCATCTCGACTTCGAGCTGTGTATATATGAACGAAATAGATTTCAAGTTTGGGAAATAGTGCATATTGTAATGCATTATCTGGACATCAATTTTCAATATTTTCTTATGTTCATATATCTATTTGATCTACACTATTGTTTAGGCTTTAAAGTTTTATAATTAAATATAAAAATAAATTTTCAGGCCAACACAACGATTTTTTGCTGCCAAAAAATTATATTTCGTATATTGTAATGCATTATTTGGGCCATCAATTTTCAATATTTTCTAGTGTTTATAGATCTATTCGATCTACACTATTTTTTAAGCTTTAAAATTTTATAATTAGATATAAAAATAAATTCCATGCAATCACAGAGATTTTTGTTACTAAAAATCATCTTTCAATACTATTTAGAGATACACCTTACTTTGATTGTTTAGGCCCTATCCTTATACAAATCACACCAATATTAATTCCAATATTGGCAATCTAATACTATTGGCTCCATACCACTTTGATCAGTTGCAATGAGAGATTCGAGACTCTCTGTTTCCAAGCCCCAATGGATTCTTTAAAATTTTTATTTACTAAAAAAAAAAAAAAAGATACATGAGCAATAATAAAAAGGACGTGATTAGCATGCGGCCAAGCCTGCAAATGTAGAAATGAGGGCTTGGCAATAAATATATTTTTTAAATATAATTTGATTTTAATTTTTAGAGAATATATAATCGTTAACATGGAGATTGTGAGTGTAAAAAATTAAATAAATTTTGAAAATTTGAAATAATAATTATATTAAAGAAACATTTGGACCTAGTTGCAATTGTTTTTCGATGGAACCACCTATTTACATTTATTTTTAAGATGGATGTTTTATATTTTCAAACTGGATATTGTATAAAAGCAGTCCAACTTGTATGAAACAATTGTTCTTAATAAAAATATGATAAATTAAATTTACTTAATTATTTAAAAATAATAATAGTAATTGATTTTTAAGTTTCCAGTTCTTAGCAAGTATGTTATAGGGTTAGGGTTAGGGTTAGGGTTAGGGTTAGGGTTTGGGTTTAGAAGGTGACGGTGAGTTGAAGTTGAAGGGAAGAAAGGAGAACAGCTAGCTACCCCCTAACCCCATCACGTGATTCTCTCTCCTACACCAACCCTAAAACGACATTATTTCAAGCATTCCAATAAAGACAACTCATCAAAGCAACGCGACACGTGGCATCCCATGCATAGCCTTCAATTATTATGAATTATTTTATGTACCTCTGTTATTATCCAGGATTTCTTCACAAAAATCTCACAGTTTTGTAGGGAGTGGTATCTATCACCACTTGATCAGTACGGTAACATCTGCATCTACCGCTTGTTTCCAAGGACCAACGATGAGGATCCACAGTAGTTTTCGACGGTTAATGTTCGGGATAAAATGGTGGATGTACCCACTATGGACCATATATCACAAACCAGTAATGTATGGTGCATTGTACTATATATATATATATATATATATATATATATATATATATATATACCAACAAATCTAGATAATGTAAAACATATATTTATAGGAAAAAGTTTATATAGAATCGACGCTCTAAACAATCAAATTAGAGCCCACCTCAAAAATTTCACTAGCAAATGTTATTTTGATGCTCAAATATCCTCAACTTGATCATCTCGACATTAAGACGCATAGACATGAGAAAAAAAATAGATTTTAAGTTTTAAAAATAATGTATTTTATAACGCATTTTTTTATTGTCAATTTTCAAGACTTTCAAGCTTTCATAAATCTGTCGATCCACACTATTTTTCAAGCTACTTTTAAAAAAAAGATGAAAATATATTTTAAAGCTATCACAATGATTTCCAGTATTGAAACTGCATTTCTCGACACCATTTGAAGGTAGGCTCTAAGTTTATTGTTTAGAGCCTAGGCTCTATGCAAACTACACCCATACTTATATGCGACATATATAGGTACTAAAAAATCTAGATAATTTAGCTTTTCAGAAAAAAAAAACACATAGGCAAGTGGTGTAAACTCATACCTGACCTGCTATGTCAAATCGGGCCAGTATATGTATACATGTTACTATATCATTGTCATATGAGGTAGTCTACAAAGAGAACATTTTTCTTTGGACCCGGTTTCTATGCAGCCAAGTGAGTCTCTTAATAAATCTATTTTTTAGATGGATTTTAAGACTTAATTTTTAAGAACATGTAATTGGAATATGGACATCATGAATATGATAAAATAAATAAATTTTAAAAACTAGAAATAATAATTCTAGTAAAAAAGCTTTTGGACTGTTAGTTTCCATTGTTTTTAGATGGAACACCTTCTTTCATCCATCTTTAAGATGGATGATTTGACCTATGTAGAAATGCGGTCCAGCTTGCATGAAACAATTTTTCTTTATCTTTTATACATGGAGGTCACACTCATTAGATGTCGAGTTGGATGGCTTCAGATGAGTCACAAAGTCAGAGAACGTATTTTTTTTTTGGAACTTTGTCTATTCAATGACACTCTTACAGCCACTCATTTTGAAATTTAAATAAGAATAATGTTTGTAACTTCTATATACAAAAGGTAAATAGCCTATTTATAGACAATCCATTGTAATTTAATGAAAGCACATATCTAGAAATTATGTTTCTAGCATTTCTATGATCTCAAATTTTATGTAGTTACTCATTTCATCTTAACAATCAATTTGCACCTTACATATACTGAAAATAAGCCTCCTACCAACAATAAATCTAGATCATCCATTTGGTAAATATTAAGATCGAGGTTTTTAAGAGCTCAAAATCAATTTTCCTTTTTTTAACATTGTTCAACTAATGATATCAAAGCTGTCTAGGAGAATTGGAAAATGAAAATGCTCATTCTAAGCCTTAGATCTAAGCATCTAATCAAACACACGGACTACATCAAATGGGTTACAAGACACTTTTATGGTCCATTTTCAAATTTTGTGTTTTTGTGATTGTTCATACAAATAAAAAAAGTATGTATTTGAAAAATTAGGATCAAACAAATAGCTCCAAAATGGTTTTTGAAGATTGTTTCACTATATTACTATACAATTATTCTAATAAACCCCTCCTCTATATGGGTGTGGGTGTGGGTGTGCGTGTGCGTGCACGCGCGCATAAATAACTTTTATTCAAACATACCTCAAGCTGAAGGAATAGTACGCACTCTCACTAACTTATTAAATCCATATTGATTTGATGACCAGCATGGTGGCTCAGTATTTTACTTATAATCTTTATTTTATAAATATGTTGGACTTAAAAGTTTTAGAGCATATATGATTCAACAAGTAGGGGTGGCAACGGGTTGGGTATGGGTCGGGTTCACCTGGACCTAGACCCGAATAGATTCGGGTTCAGGTTTTGGACTTGGACCCAACCCGTCGGGGTAAAAATTGGACCCATATCCGTACTCGTTGGGTCTCGAGTCTACCCCATCGAGTCTCGGGTCTATTGTCAACCTAATTATGAGCTTTTTTTTTTCTTTTCCTTTTTTGCCCTTTTTTTTACCATCATATACTACCTGTATTATTGGCAACATGGTCGCAATCACTGGCTATTAGATTTCAAACTGCGTGATTTGTCGTTTAAAAGCTAAAGATGACTACTAATTCTAATTATATATGATCCTTAATACACCCAAATGAATAGGGTTCAAAGTAAATTATTTTATCTTTAACAGTTTACAGGTACGGGTCGTGTCCAATTGGACCCGGACACGTATAATGTTTGAGTCCAAGTTTTGGATCCAGACACGACCCTTGGGTCCAAACCCCATACCCAACCAGTGTCTAGTATACCCGGAGGGTCCCAGGTCGGGTCCTGGTCCATTGCCACCCCTATCGATAAGGCATATGTCAAAGTGAAATATTAAAATAATAGTGTGTGGAATTTTTAAAAAGTGTGATTTCTCTAAGGTTGCAACCTTAAACAATCCAATTAAGGAGCACTTCCAATTTTTATCATAACATGTAATTTTGGTGAAAACCTTCGTGGGATTACCTCAAAAACTATTTTCATATCTAATTATAAAGTTTTAAATTCTAAAAATGATTAAAATCAAGCAGATCTATAAACACATGAGAATCTTGAAAATGGATGGTCTAGATAATATACTGCAAGATGCTCTATTTTTTAGACTCAAAATCTTTTTTTTATTTTATATTCATACATCTCGATGCCTAGATGATCAATTAAAAGTTTTTTCAACATTAAAACTGAAAGAAAGACTAATGTGATCTTGTCAAGGTATATATTTTTTTATTTTTCTTCTTTTTCACCCTTTTTCTTTTCTTATTATTATTATTTTTTTTGCAAATATTACTTATAAGTAGTCTTATTACAATAAGCTACTACTTCAAAAAAATAAAACTAACAAATCTAAGATCTTAAAACCTTGATGCCACAACCAATTTTCTTTAAACAAATAAAATAACCACAATTCTTAATTCTTCGGAATATAAAGACAATATAATTAAAATATGGTAAAAAACAAAAAGAGAGTGGTAGAGATTACCTCAACCGAGCTTATTACACCACACACCGAGTCATCACCATCCGATGGCATGGGGTTAACGATCAATCTTCAATCTTAACCGGGAAAGCAAGTTTAGGTCAAACCCTCCAATAGAACTATGAACTCTTCTTGATCATAAATCTCAAACTTAGATATAACCTATAAAATTTAATTTAAGAGAGATAGTATCTACTTACTACTACGAAACCCTTAGATCATCATAAAGCAAGATAAGAGAGAGAGTTCATGACAAAGCAAGCTAAGAGAGAAAGCTCTATCTAAGTGGGGTGTGCCCCCTAATTTTCCATAAGAGAGAGATAGTGAGCTTTCTTTCCTAAGTGGGACGTGCCTCCCTATTTGGGCATTCTAGAGAGAGATAGAAGTATTAGAGAGATATTTTGTGTAGAGACTTATGGGCATGGCGTGCTCTCTTTATAGTGCAAAAATAGGATTAGGGTTTTTAAGTTTTTCATGGCTTGTCTTTTCTTATGAGATTGAATATATACCATTTTTCTTAGGTGACTTGTGGGGTGAGAGATTTGAACCCTTAATTCTATAGATGAATCAACATCATATAGAAGGTGCTAGAACATTTATCCTCCTTTCTTAAACCATTTTCCCATCATTAGATATTAAGTAAAATAATTTCAATCATAATATTGAGCTTACCAAAATTATGTACAAGCCTTCTCATGTTTTCCAAAAAAATTCATTCAAAGTTTCTTCAAGGCAAAGGCTTTTTATATCATCACAAAGCTTTTTTTTCAAGTCAAAGCTTGATCCAACAAAATTGGAAAGCTCATTAGAGTGGGGAGTGCTACCCTAGGTGGCCCCACCCACATCGCAATGGTGGGCCCATATAGCTTATTAGGGCTCCCATGCAACAATCAAATTAATTAAAATATTCTATGATTTTTAAAAATTCATAAAACTCAATTTAAATAATTAAATCAATCTAAAATCAATATCTATATTTTTATAAATCCAAATTTGATAAATAAAATATCTAGATATCTAGAGAAATTTAAATAATATTCTAAAAATCATATAGCATTAAAACAAACATAATTAAATTTGTTAGATAGAAAAAAGATCCATATGGCTTAAGAATTAAATAAATAAACACTAGGGCACTCTACCTTCAACTGTGGACTACGGTCTGCACTTGCTTTCTCAAACCGACCCAGTATTGCCCATGACCCACAGTCCATACAAGGGCTCATTAGTGGGCCACCAAAGTTTAGTGCAATAGATCATAATCCCAGTTTGTAGATTTCAAGTTCTCCCCTAAAGAAGTACCAAGGTTACCCTGACCTCATGCAACCACAACCCATATGGCACATAAGGGTATCTCTCGCACATGCATAAACGTCACCCTGAAAGGATGTTCACTTTCCCAAAACGACAATCATATATGCATGTTGTGTAATGGCACGCAGATGAAGCTTTGGCCCCCGTCTCTAAAGGCCACCATCACACATAAGGGCTACACAGTCCACTGACTCACTCATCCAGGCATAATCCGACCTCATTAAGGGATGACCTATTAAATTTTTTATCGGATAGTTTTTATGCCCAGATAATATAGGTTTTTTCCAATCGACTGGCTTAGTTCGTAAAGCTCAATTCGGTATCTGCAAATATTATTCGTTTAGTATGATCTATGAATGATCACACTCCCACGGAGTTCATATTCCATTATATCAAACGGGCAAGCTTTCTATGCTTCCCCTATATCATAAAACTTATATTCTTCCCCTTATCCAATCGTCCAATCTGAATGGAGGCCAAAGATTGCCCTAATCACAATGTCATGTCTCTACACTATTTTATTTTAAATTTTTTTATAAACTATTTTGACACGAAACTTTCTTCGTCCAATCCTCTATTAAACTCGCACCGGTGAAAAATATTAAAAAAATATTTCCAATAAAATAAAATGATCAAAATACCCTTGAAAGTGTCAAGGGGTATTTTGGTCATTATATTTTATCAGAAAAGTATTTTTAATATTTTTTATAGGTGCACCTCAATGAGAAGATGACACATACCAAATTTCATATTCATATAATTTGTATAAAAAACCTAAAAATAAAATAATTTGAGACGTTGGATCTAATATCAAACGGTGAGTGGCTCTCTTGATCAAAATTGGACGGTTGGATGGTAGGGGAAGCATAGATCTTTTGTGATGTAGGAGAAGTATAGAAACCTTTCCCATATCAAAATGTTTATTACAAACACTCATAAGTCCTTTAATGACCACACTCACCCAACAAAAACAACCTTTTCCGATGGATTTTTTAGATGCATCTGTAATTCTACATTTTAAGGTTGCAATTTATATAAACTTTTTCCTTTTAAAAATAACCAAAATACCTAACCCTTGTAGATGACGTGGTTGGGGTATCTTAGCCATTCTAAATTTTACATGTTATTGTTTTTTGCACTTTTCTCTAATTTATGGTCATGCAACAAAAAGTTAAAAATTTGATTAGTTTTCTGATCTAGATTGTGGGGAAACCAATTATTAAAATTTGTCGATTCACGTCAAAAACGACAATTTGATACCATTTACCTTTGGTGCAAGGAGACCACAACCATTATTGTCCCTTAAAATTCTTAATTGGTGGTTTGTAAAAGTGTCATTGAAGAGACACAAAGTTCCCAACAAAAATTATTTGGACTTTATGATTCACCCCAAACCATCCAATATGACTTTTAATGAGTGGGACTAGTTGTGACCTCCTTGTGATAAAGATAAAAATAATTCTATATATTCATATTTTACAATCAAGTCTTTTTTTTAGAACATAAAATGTATTTTAATCTTCACTTTTTCTATATATCAAGCTAAGCTCAAATTTGGTGTCTTTCATATCTTTTACTATTATATATCTATTAAAAATATTAAAATAAATAAAATTACCAAACTACCGATGCTACTTTTGAGGGATAGTTTGATATTTTTATTTATTTTAAATTATTTTTTAATAATTTTTATAAGTGTGTGATAGGAAGAAGTATATGCATACCAAATTTAAGCTTAAACTGATATATACAAAAGAAAACCAAAATACACTCTATATTCTTAAAAAATAATACTTGATTGAAATATATATATATATATATATATATATAGGAAAAAGTTTATATATGGTGTCAACCTTATACTGTAGAAGTAAGGTGCACCTTAAAAACCCATCGAAAAATATTGTTTCGTCATTAGAAAATTCTCCAATTGATCATCTTGATCTCGATATATATGAATATGAAAGAAAAAATGAATTTTAAGTTTGCGAAATCGTACATTTTGTAACACATTATCTAGACTGTCAATTTTTAAGTTTTCCAAGTGTTCATAGATTTACTAGATCTGCACCATTTTTGGAGCTTTCAATTTGATAATATAGGTTGAAAATAGCCTCTTAGTTCATGGTGAGAGTTCGGCACCGAAAATACAATTTTAATGAGATTGTAAGGTGCACCTTATCGTGATTGTTTAAGGTTGACACCTTATACAAACCTCACCCATATATATATATATATATATATATATATATATATATATATATATATATATATATATATATATAGCAATGATGCAATGTAACGGTTGTATCATAGTATAATGCAACAACACTTCTAAAAAACTATGTTTGTACTATTTGTATGACCCCAAATTTTTCATAAACACACTCGTCATCTCAATAATCAAACTCCCCAAAAAAAAGGTTCAATTTGAACCCTAGATATAGTCAAAATGAGTTATCTCCAAAAATGAATCTAGACCATTCATTTTATGAATTTCAAGATCTTAGCCTTTATAAACTCAAAATCATTTTTTTCTTTTTTAACATTGTTCATCTAATGATAATAAAGACATCCAAAAATTTGGAAATAAAAAAATCCTTCTAAGGCCTAGATGTAAGCGTCTCACCAAAATGAACGGCCTATGTTAATTAGGCTAAAAAAATACTTTCTAGGTTGTGTTTTCAATTTTTTTTTTTTTTTTTGCGATTGTTCATTAGAATGAAAAGAGTGTATATTTCAAAATTTGGATCAAACAAATGGCTATAAGATGGTTTTTTAACGTTGTTGCATCATATTACTATACAACGGTTGCATGATATCATTGCTCATATATATATATATATGATTATTTTTAAATATATATAAAAAAAACATAACTCATTTATAAATTTCCCTTTTTCTTAATGTTAAGAGATGTTGTATACGACATAGAAAATTTCTTAATGTTATTAAGAAAAAAAAAGGGAATGTCTATACAAAGACCATTTATTTTTAGAGATTGTCTACAAATAGACCATTTATCTTTATTACAAGGAGGTTAGAATTAGTCCCGCTCGTTAGATGTTAGATTGGATGGCTTAGGGTGAGTCACAAAGTTCTTTTTTTTTTTTTTTTGAAACTTTGTGTTTATTCAATGTCACTCTTACAAACTACATATTGTGAAATTTAAAAGACAATAATAATTGTAACCTTTTCGTACAAAACATAAATGGTATCTTTATATACTCTCCCCCAAATAAAAAACAAAGACAAAATGACTATGGGGTTTCAAACCCACAATCTCAATATCATCAACGACAATTTTTCCAGGCTACTCTAAATAAGTAAGGTCGATTCAACTCGATGCGAAACCCTGACCGGTAGAAACCACCATATTTCAGGAAGGAGTCGATTCAGTCAGGAACCGGCTGATTCGATGCCACATTTTATCTTTAAATTTATTATCTTTTTATTTTTTATTGGCTGATTCACTCAGCCAAATCGACGATCTATCGATCTAGGCCGATTTTCCAGCTGATCCTTTTTGTTTTTTAATCATTGGTGTGGAGTGTAGAGTCTGTATACCAACCCCCTTGTTAACAAGGAAAACCCCCGGAGGAACGGATTGGATCACAACCATTTACAGTGGGGTGATATAATTTTTAGTTCATGTAAATAACGGTTCATATTAATTTGTGCAATCTACCGTACAAGTGTATCGGTTAAAGCTCACATCCATCTTTACTATGCAGCACATAAAAGATGACATATTCATGACCAATGCCTGACTTTTTCTGAGGAGAGAGAGATATAGAGGAGGGGGACAGGTTTAGGAATTAGGGTCAGGCCTAGAGCTTGGCCTGTGCGGGGCCTAGACCTATCCCGGCCCTATTATTTTGAGAGCCAGGGTGCACCGGGAAAAACCATAGAAAAATAATACAAAAAATATGAATAAAAATTAATACAAAAGAAAAATATAAAAAAGAAAAAAGGTCGCCCCTGGTCAGGACAAAGCTGGCTGGGCCAAGCGGCCCATTGCCACACCTACTAAGAGGTTGAAGTGAGAGAGCATCAATAGGATTTCTTATAACAGACGAAGTTATGAGCAAAAGGATCAATAACGCTTTGTTCTCAAAATAAATAAATAAATAAATAAATCAGAAACGCCTTGTATTCTCAACCCTCCAAACTTTTCAGAGGCCCAACTGACTTTTGGACCTGTGATTTGCACGTTAGAAACAAGTAGAATACGTTTTTTCACAAATAACTAACTATTTTCTTTAAACAAAATAAGAAAAAATACGTACATATCTTTTATAATTTGCGTTATTACAAAACTACTAAGTAGTTTTCGTTATTAACTATATGTTCGTTTTTTTCGTGTCTTAACGAAAATTTTAAGAAAAAGCCAATTTTAAAATTCAAATTGTTCAGTTGTTGAAGTATGGAAAATTTTAAATTTTCATTTTTTCAAGAACCTAATTTTTTTCGTAAGTACTCCCCTTTTTCGGTTGTTGAATAACGGATTTTTAGTTGTTCAACAACTAAAATCCCCTATACACTTCTTCACCCACGCTTTACCCGTCTTTCCCTTTAAACTCTATAGGGAAGAGTTTAAACCCACCCAATGTAATGTATAGAGTGAGAATGGATAAACATAGAGGAGAGTTTATCTTTCCTCTATGTTTATCCATTCTCTCTCTATTAGGTGGGTTTAAACGTTTATCCTCTCTCTCCTATTTTTATCCGTTCTATCTATATACCTTACGGTTTAAACTCTCCCATATGTTTATCCATTCTCTCTACAATGACTGATATACGTGGATCAACATCTGAAAAAGTTTAAAGGGAAAATACAGGTAAAGAGGATTTCAGTAGTTGAACAACCGAAAATCCATTGAATTCGGTTGTTCAACAACCAAAAAACGGGAGTACTTACGGAAAAAAATTTAAAATTTTCTGTTTTTGAAGACCCAAAAATTTAAAATTTTCCTTTTTTCAAAAACCGAAATTGGCCTATTTCGATTGTTGAACAAACGAAAATCAATTGAATTCAATTGTTCAACAACCGACAAAGGGTAAAATTATCTTTCTTAAAAAAATTCTGTAGTTTTGTAATAACGTAAATTATGACGAATATGTACGTAATTTTCCCAAGAAAGTAACACTAAAATTGCAAAAGCTTACTATAAAATTTATAAAAAAGAATGGGTATAGACTAGGTTTTAAAAAACCGACGGGTTACTTGGATGACCTATGTAGAAAATCAAGTCAGATCGATAGGTCGGCAATTTGGATCAGAGAATCGATAGGATTGATTGGTTTCAACTTCAAAAGGAAATTCAAAAAATATTGAAATTGATTAAAAATCTATTTTTCTAAGTTTACAAAAAAAATGGGGGTATTGGATTATGGATTTTCATTATTTTTTAAAAAAATACATAAATAATGAGAGCCCATTTCATGCATGAGTGTTTGTTAACCATTACATTCATTTCAAAGTCGAAGTAGTTTTAACATACACTATAACTCGTACTTTTTTTATTTTTGTGTTTTTTATAGTCTCCAATGCTACTTACACTAGTAAAGATAGGGGCCTTGCTTACTCATTTCTTATTTTGTTCCTTTCCCTGAAAATTAATTTAATGAATTTATTTATTTATTTATATATTATTAACGTCTTATTTATCTTTTCTATTTTTTTGACAAATAATTTTATTGCTAAACTAGAATACGGTTACATTACTCACTCGTTACATCGTTCAAAATAGAAGCAGAATCCATAGAAGCACCTCTTTTAGCGAGTCCATCAGCAACACCGTTCAATTCTCTGAAGACATGATGGAACGATAAAGATAAATCCCCTTCTAAATTAACCACCTGTGCTCAGATCGACTGCATCAGCCAGAGGACTCTTTGTTCCTTGTTACACCACCTAATCACATTTTGGGAATCACCTTTGACAGTGATCTAGATTCATGGCTTCAATAAAAAATAATCCTTTGAGCAAGGCTTTGAACTTAGCCATGTTAGCCGCGGCAATTCCAATAGGTCCGGCATAAGCAAGAATAATTGATCCAATCCAATCTCGTACTACACATCCAATAGCAGCACTACCCGGATTACCAAGGGAGCTACCATCAAAGTATAGCTTTAAACAACCTTGTACAGGGGCTATCCATCTACCAACCGGTCTTATCCTAACACTCTTAGAGAACACCAACTCGGCTAGATTAAGCCGCACATCGATCTCGATAAAACCTCTCCCATCATTAGTGACCGACAATCAGCTCCATATCGTATGAATAATACGCTGGATGAGACCTACATAGGAAAGGCCAGTTCCTTCAAAAGTACGTCTATTTTGTTCCTTCCATAATTCCCAACACACAACTCCTCTTACAATTTGCTAAATCATTACCCCCCATTTAGGTAAAGCCAAAAATATTAACTGAGAAATAATACCTAAAACACTTTGAGGTAAAGCCACACTGAAGCCTAACGTACCAAAGAAAAAATTTCATATATTTGTTGCATAGCGACAATGAAGAAGCATGTACGAAATCAACTCCACATCCTCTTTACACATTAGGCATACATTTGGCAAAACCTTTCATCTTTTAATGAGATTATCAATGGTAAGAACCTAATTTTTCCTTGCCAACTAAATAAAATACTGAACTTTATGAGGAATGGGCTACTTCCAAATTTGGGAAATTTGGGGCAAAGACCACCTGTGGCAATCGTGGAACAAGAGGGAAGACATGGTTTTTACCCAAAAAAGGCCATCCTTGCTATGCTCCCAAATCACCATATCACCAATGTTATTGGACAATACCACCTTCTGACTGTGATAACAAGCTCGAGACCTGCGCCACAAAATAGTCATTAACACTATTATAAGGAAACTGGATATCCTAGGCCACCTGCTCTCCAACAACCTGATAGGTTTTACATATCAAAGCATCAGGGAAAGAGGCCTTAGCAAATAAATCAGGGAAGGAAATCTTTAAAAGGCTATTACCTAGCCACTTATGGTGCCAAAACGAAACTAGAGTGTCATTGGCCACACACCACTTGATTTCTCTATGTAGATAGGCTTTGAACAGAAAAATATCTTTCCAAAAAATAGACCTTGATGCACTTCTTTTACCTCCTCCAATCCAAACGCCAGACCTATCAAAACTGTATTTTGCAATAAGAACCTTACACTAAAGCTGATCTTTGAACAACAAAATACCTCACCACCATTTTGTCAACAAGGCCTCATTTATCAAAGCCATTCTTCAAATACCAAGACCCCCTTTGCATTTAGTGGTACAAACTCTATCCCATCTTAATAAATGATATTTGCTATTCTCCTCAAAAGACCCCTATAGAAAACCACGTAGCATCTTCTCAATTTTCTTAACTATAATTGCTGCCATTTTCAAAAGAGACATATGATAAATAGGTAAGTTTGTCAAGCACGACTTAACCAAAGTTATACATCCCCCAAGCAACAGATACTTAGGCTTCCATAAATCCAATTTTGTTTGAGCACTTTGAATTATTATGTCCTATACAGAAATAGGAAATCTGGAATCGAAATAGGAAGCCCCAGATAAATAATGGGGAATTTTTCCACTTTGCATCCAAGAGTCATAGCCAGTACCTCAGTCAGTCCTCCGTTATAATTAATACCCACCAAAGAAGTTTTTGCAATATTTACTTTTAACCCTACCGCTACCTCGCAACACCTCAAAACTCTGCCAATATATTCAATATACTCCTTCTTGGCCTCCATAAAGATTAGAGTGTCATCTGCATACTATAGGTAAGAAATAATAGGACCGCCCTGCCCCACCTAAAATCCCACAAAATTGCCCCTATTGACCACATTAGATATCATTAAGTTGAAACACTCCGCATAGATGGTGTCGGAAAGGAAAGCAATGAAGAGGAATCCGGGAAGCGCCCCGCTGGAATCCTCATTTTTCGGATCTGTAAATATTTTGTAACAGTATGCCGTTTCAGAACCTGGTGTTGGAAACGCCCAGAATTCTTCCTGGCCCAATTCAATTTTTTCCAGTAAAACCTCATCGGCACGGAAACTCCACCATCCCAATTCAAAAATTCCCGGTCAACTTTCACCGGAACCTGTTTTGCCACTCCCTTCTGCACTTCAGTCCATTCCTTCTCAGGACGTTGTATCTCACAAGGCGGAGACGCCAAGTAAACTTTGTGAGGATTATCTACTGGCGTGCATGTACCCTCCAAATTCACATCAATCAAAAACAAATCATGGCCCACTTGTAATCTTATTGTCTCGGGCAAGGAACTCCCAAGAAACGATTGATTTTAACGCTGACAAAAAAAGCATTGGGATCACCTATGAACTTACGGTCAACGTCACAGTATTCTCCAAACGAATTAACAATATCCTTAAACACGGACTCACTCTAGACTTGAAGAGGAACGCCCCACAAGCAAATCCAGATAAGATCCCTCTTTACAAAAGATGATTGCATCGATGGGCTCCATTCTAACATAGTCATTAAGGAACCACGAACTCTGTAAAATCTCTCCTTCCATGCACGATCAACATCTTCGTCAAAACATAATATAAAAGCAGCTCTACATTTGCCTAATATTTTAACATCTGGCAAATATGATAGATCCCATCCCGTTTTATCAAATCACTCAAGCCGAAAGTATCATCTAGCGGGGGACAAAATGAACCTACCAAGATCTATCGTGTCTTCCTATAAAATTCATTCAAACTTTCAATTTGCACCTTAGGAGCATCAGTAGTAACCCCATTAGAACTTAAAGAAAAATCTTTCTCTCTCTCCATTTCCATGGGCATTTATTTCTCCACCCAATGATTCAGCAGCTACCCCATAGCTTCAATCAAAAGTTCTCTCCCCTACTTTTTGTCTTTTCTTGAGATGGCTTTCAATGAGAGAGAAAGTTTTTGGGAATATTTCTCTTGAGGTGTCGTATTTATTTATCTCTCTAGTACCCAATTTATTTCTATTTGTTTTTAATTATATCTCGTTATCTGCTTTAAAATGTTGATCTCACTTGCTCTTCATTTATTTAACTTAGATAATTTTTTTATTGAGTTGAATAATTTTCTTTTTGAAAATATCGGATTCTTTATTTTTAAAAAATTACTAGTAGTAACCTATTACTCAACTGTTCTACTTCAATATTCACGGGATTGTCGCCAAAGCCCGAAATTTTAAAATACAACAAGATGCATCATTAAAACTAAGAAAAAGATGTGAAATAGGTTATAATTAATTAAGCCATTTTTTTTTATTTAAGTTCTAAAAGCTACCTATATTTCTTAATAAAATTTTTGAATTCAAGTATCAAAATTATAGTATTCTACTAAAATTACATTTGATTTGGGCCGCTTAAAGGTTAATAAGAAAAAACAAAGTTCTTATTAAAGGTGAGAGATATTCGGCCACTCAAATGGTTTTAGATCATTTAAATAAGAACCACAAACCCAATATATATCACCTTTAATAAGAAAAAACGACGGTTTTATTAAAGGTAAGAGATGTTGGCTCATTTAATCCCATTGGTATTTGTTGTATTTAAAATTTGAAAAAAGTTTATATAAGGTCTCTACCTTATACTATACTATACTTACAAAACCCACAAGTGAAGATTGTTCCTATGTGGAAAACCCTCAAATCGATCATCTCGACCTTGAGATTCATAGACATGAAAAAAAAAAAAAAAGGATTTCTAGTCCTAAAAATAGTTCTTCTAATACATTATCTGGACGGGTCACTTTCAAGTTTTTCAAGTGTTTATAGATCTGCTTGATTGTCATCATTTCTAGAACTTTAAATGTCATAATTGGGGGCAACAATAGATTTTCATATCATTACAAGGCTTTGTGGCACCGAAATTATATTTTCGGCATGGTTTTGAGGCTCAACTTATTTCAATATATAAGGTTGACACCTTATACAAACCCCACCCTTAAAATTTTACCTCCAAATAAAAAAACGAAGTTTGCCCAATGAAAAATGAACAAACAACAACCAGAAAGAGAGGGGGGATGGAAAAGGTTTTATCTCACATTATGGCCAAGAAAATGGACTCAAAACATTATAAATAAGTCCCGTGTGTACTATAGTGTTGGTGGGTAAAGGTCCACCTGGGGGACCAAGTAAATAAAAAAATTTAAAATTAAAATTTAAAATCAAAATAAATAAGATATAGTCTGGTTCACTTTAGAACAGGCCAATTCGCTTATAACAGAATGGGCATATCGGTCGATATGTCAGTGAACCAGCCGGTTCCCTGATATATTAAAAGAATTGGAAGAGTCCCTTCAAGTACAGATCTGGATCGAGATTCATATCCATACCACCGATTTTTCAAACCTTGGTATAGACAGCAAATTTTGTTTCAATGCAAAAGTCGAAGGTCATAAAGATGCAATCTACAACCTTATAAAAACATTATAATCCAAACACGACGAATTATTCCTTGGTATAATTCCTCACCAAACATAACCACTGGAAAGAAAATTCCAAGAGTTTTGTGCTTTCTTCACCGTCCCGACAATTTGTTCTCTTACGCTAATGGTGTTCAAAAGATTTAAAGTTGCTCACATATATCAGTAGTACTGTATTTTCTGCTTATTTCTTCTTTATTTTTCGCCTATAACTGGCACGCAAGCCATGTAGATCAATTTAACAAGAAACTCCCAAGAATCCCAAAAATTACCAACACATTGAAATACCTCTCCACAATAACAATGGTTCCTCTCACCAAGGTCATCATAGCAATGTTTTGCAACCTGAAGTTGCAGAAAATTTCATCTAAGATGCTCCTCAAGCACGTATTTGATAGCGAGCTGGTGCAAAGACCTGCCTTGAACCTACTATGAACAACCCATTTTTCCATCACCTCAAATTTTCTATGAAAGAAACAACCACATTGAAGTGGGCTGCCCCTTTGTTAGGAAAGTAGAAACCTCCAAAGTGATTTCAGGTTTGAACTACTCATGTCTAGAAAGCCTCTAGGAGCCCAGCAACCACAGTTCATCATAAGATTGAGCGTAACCGATGTCTGTTCATCAACTAGAGTCCAAGTGTTGGGGTATCTAAGTCAAAGAGCATTGCATACCTCATTGTAACCTTAGGCATGCAAATTTCTAGTATTCATTGTGTAATTGTAGTAAATTTATCATTTACATAGCCCCATGTATCTGATGAAGCATGCACATATAACCCAAACCCAAGTTCGGTTATGTAATGAAATGAGGATCACAACACCCTCTCTTGTAGTATTCTCTTTCTGTACCCAACAACAATTGAGAATTACAACAGTATCTCTTGAGCCCTAGTCGTATCTCCTCTCTTCCAAACAAAATGTTTGAACTACAGCAGCTTCCTTTCTGCCAGGGCTATTCCTCTCCTCTCAATGTTAGAGATCTTATCCCAACTAACAAAATGCAATCACTAACATGACTCTCACCTAACCAAAAACCAAGTTGATTTTCAGAACTAAAATACAAGGGCTGGGATATAGAAACATTCTAATCGTCAATTTTTGTACTTTTTACATTGCCCTTATCATTTTTTTGACCCTTTAAATGTCAGCTTAAGGCTAGGAAAGAATGGAACTCTAGATGCCACATTGTTGCACACACCACGCCAACCAACCTTTGCCTAGAGCCCATCCCCATACAATGCCCTTACTAGCTCACAATGAAATACACAAATTTTGGAAGCGAAAATAAGCAATGAGCCTATGAACAGATGGTGATAAATTCTTTTTGGCTAAGTAACAGGTTGCAAATTCAGTTCCATCCGATTAGGATTTGGCCTCATGAAATGCTCAGAGCTTATAATTCCTTTGACAACTCAAAAATGAATCTATGATCGCAACAAGGGAAAGTATATTTCTTCTTATCGATATATCAAGTCCAAATTTTCGAAGTACAAGCACAATTACATAGCTAAGTTGAATTGAAAGATTCTTTCAACTGGAAATACAGAGCTGATTTCGAATAATGTAACACTAACAAATTACAAGCGCAAGAAATATAGCAGTCCCCATTATAATTTGAGCAGTACAGAGTCCACAAAAGAACGCAGTGCATTGCCAGATTGAATTGTATTGAACAACCAACAGCTCAATCCAAACACACATAATATGTACACAAAGGAATGGGGAAATATTGCTGCTTTGAGCTTGTCAAGGCAGATTAGAATCTCATGCCTCATCGTTTTTCACCTTTATCTGTAAGATTTCGTCCACAGGCTGGCGACATATTGGACAACGGTTAGACTGACGCCTCAAGAGGTTTGCACACTCGCTACACATACACTGCCAAAGCACAAAAACTCATTACGATTCAGAATAAATATTAGTAAGGAAAAACTCAGAAGAAAATAGAATTTAATCGCCAGGACCATGAAAAAGCCATCGTCCATTGAGTCATCACCATCGATTGAAATGACAGGCAGTGATAGAGACAGAGAGAGACCCACGAGAGGAAGACAAGATCCAAATGGTGGATCCCAGAATCTGTTGACCACCATCCATCATCTCAATGGATGGCGATCGCCCTAATGGACTATGCTTTTCCATAGTACACCATCAAAAATAAAAAATAGTACTCTTAACTTCTCACCATGTGTCGGCATGGCAAGACAGCTGTGTCCCTTGGCTCTGACATGCAAATCACACACTCTTTCCCCTGATCATCATTGTCAAACTCTGCCACCGATAAGTTTCCCATACCATAAATCTCTTGCAACTCATAATGAACTCCATCAACCCAGAGTATTTGCTTAGCCACCTTCACTTGAAATGTTGCCCCATCCTTCATCTCGATAACTGCTTTGGTTATTTGAGCATGCACTGAAATGGGTAGAGGATCACCAGGCTGGTGCTCAATAGAAGCATCAGCAGTTGTGTGGTGAGCCTGAGCACGTATAACAAGGGGAAAGGCTTCATCAGGTGAAGGTTTTGAAAGATCATCATAGTCGAAGAAGCCAAGATCAATGCCAGTTCCAGAGGTTTGACGAAATTTTTGATTGATTCCTTTTTGGAAAGGGACCCTCACCACCTTGCCAAGCTCACGATACTGGGAGGAGAAGCTACAACTTGGCCCTTCCATTGCAAAGTAAAAAATGCTAATACTGCACAGTTATAGAAATAATATGTTTAAGTCATAATAAAAAAATATCCCACATGACTTTTTCTTATGAAGTTTAGACATTAGAGAGCAAACCATACATAAATATTTCTGCATGACCTTGAAGAAAGCTAAAAAGAGTAACAAAGATTAATTCCATGTGAACAATGAAACCAATTAATCTTACTTCACACTACAGGGCTTTGGGTTAGCGTTTAAAGTTTAACCAATTTTAGAGACTTCAGCCTTCGACTTGGGGCACACACAAATTGACTTCCCCTCAACTCATTGTGCTGGTTAAAGGACATGAAATCATCAAAACGTAGGGTGCCTCATAGAGACAAATATCTACAGGACTCACTTGAATTCTTCGCAGCACTATGAAGGGTGTTTGTACGCTGTGGAAAACTAACAGACTTCGTGTGGGTCTGCCGACTTTGTGAGTTAAATGAGGAAAGAAAGAAGATGTTTGTAAAACTTTTACCTTAAGCAACACGTTGGTTTTATGTAAATAGTGCACGCCCACAGGAAACCAGAACTTACTATTATGATTTCCTACCATCTTTAACCTCATCCAAGATAAAGTTTGCCAAAAACCCTCTAATATTTTAAGTTTAGTTATTTCTAGTATTCCACTTGTTCTATTTAAAAAGTAAAAAGTTGAAATTCAAAACTTAGTTAATCTGATTGCACATAAATGGAGAACAAGGTTGGGGCAAACTGTATGTTTGCAATTGGCCTGCGGGAAGTCACCATAAGTTCCATGACTTCTAGACAGAAATCAACTTCCATTTATATGCTCATATATAATATGACACCAAGGTCCATTTATATACACATATATAATATGATATCAAGTTCTGTTCAACTGTGAAGCTAAGAAAATGGCCTGCTAAGAATCTTTAAACAACCCCACCACCCCGCCCCCAAAAAAAAATGCCAACGCACGCACGCATGCATGCACACACACACACACACACACACACACACACACAAAGGACACCATTCATAAAAGAACCGCAACTCTACAAGAGAAACAATATGCATTAGCCAAATATTACAATTAGAAGTTCCCAAAATCTCAACTACTAAAGTACACAGGCATCAGACAATCTTTATTGATATCCAGGTGACTGACGTCAATAAGAGAACCCAGACAAATCCTACAATGAAGATGCACTTGAATCAGTGGCATCTAGAAGTTCAAGAACTGGAGAAGGAGAGAGAAATATGATGCAGTTAGATACTCTACTGGATGAAACCTAATAGCAAGAGATGCGAAAAAAATAAGAGATTCTGGCACTAAAAATATCTTCAACTTGAGGCCCAGATTAAGCAGACTAGAAGTTGTATAACAAAAGGCTCTCGACATTTTTTTTTTAATCATGAATTTCAACCAACAAATCGTAAATATAACAAATACTAAACCCAAGGTGGGGAGTCCTTGGAGCTAGAGGCTAGGGCCATCTTTATGTCATATTTCTTGGATCCAGCTAACATTGATGGGATGCTTTGAATATGACTGATGGGGCTAAGAGAGCTATGTGTCATGGAAGCAAATGAATGTCTCCAAGGAAACTCTAGATGGCGGCCCATTTGAGCTCACATTCTGACGCAGTTGAAAATTACCGATCGCCATTAACCAGCAAAACTGCCGTGTTTTAGAGAGAGAAACAAAAAAAAATATGAGAAAAAATCAGCAAGAGGAAGTATGTACACTGGGAGTCGAAACCTCCTTACGCACCATCAAGAGTAAATAAGAGACAATAAAAAGAAAAAGCTCTCTCTCTCAAAAAGCTCTCTCTCTCTCTCTCTCTCTCTCTCTCTCTCTATTAAACTTTATTTCATTCCATAAAAAAAACCACCTCCTTTACAATTGAACCTCGACCCTTTTAATTACTACTTTCTAAAGCTCCTAAAAAAATGCACTCCTTTCTTTTAATAGATATATTATGACTATGTTCCACGTTTTACTCCGTTTATAATAAGATAAAACATTCTAAGCAAGTTAATCCAAGAGATAAGCCCCTATCTGAACTAGAAAACTTCCTATCTCACGTCCCTTCTAAAGATGAACCTCCAAACCTCATTGTAAAAGATAAACTTCCAATAGATCTCCTACTAGATTAGAAAAAACAAACCCCTTCTTCCTAACTAATAATTCACATCCTTAGCTTGTGATAAGGCTCCTTCTAAAACCTCATTCAAGGAAAACAAAACCGGACTCTTATCCTTCCTATGAAAAAAAGTAAAATACTATGGACTCTTGTAATCTAAAAAAAAAAACTTATTAAAAAGCCAGACTTTATTAAACTAACCCAAAAAAACACATACTAATCCTATTTCTAACCATTGGCCCTTATAAATTAAAAATAAAAATACAACCATAAAAAAATAAATAAATAAATAAGTTCTATGTAAATTAAGAATAAAATTATTGAATCCATCAATATCTTGATCTGCATCACATCCAAGATGTTCATAGGGAAGCCCATGAAGAGTTTAAGAGGCAGGCATGGTTAGAAGTAGTGTTGTAAACAGGTCAGATCAACCCTGACCCAGTAAGGTTCAACCTGGACCCAGACCTAGACTGGGTCAAGTCTAGGTCCGTCAGCACCAAGCCCGACCTGCAGGTCCAATAGACGCACGCGCATACACACACGTAGCAAAAACACACACATGCATACGTAGGCACACACACAACATATATATAACCAGGTTGGATTTGGGTTGGATCAAGGCTGAGCATCCATTTCTCGTATATCGCTACCGAGAAGAGGGATGTGTACCTCCAGCAACAACAAGAAATAAACCATACGCAACGAGCAAAGCCCCTGCGAGTTCAGACATTAGCACAACGTCAAAGCAAACAAAATAGTAAAGAGCCCTTTTTGCTCTTGCCCAAAGGCTAGGAGTAGGAGCGAGTACCAGACCTGGACCCAGACGCGACTCGGTTAGATCTGGCTGGACCTGGACTAAGTGTCTCCAAGTTGAAGCTTGTGCAAAGAATCATGCAGTGAATTTTAAAAATTTAAGACCAAATGGATTTGCTTTCAAGAAGAAGTTCTAAGACCCCAACCTCGCAAAATGGCTGTGGCAATCCTGGTTCTCACATATGCTAGAGATCAAGTGTTTCCAGACAAGGATCACATGCCCCTCTTATTGATTACAATATAAAGAGCATGATCGATTCATAGTTAAAGGCATATACCACCAAAAACAAAACTCCAATAGGTAACTTTCAAAAGTAAGTACAATTTTTAAGGAAGACAATTAACACAAAAATATTCAGTTCTAATAAGAAGAAGAAGAATAATGTTTGCAAACTAAGCAACCAGAATTTTGTGAAGAAAGACCAAGAATGATGAACAATATTGTGTCTCTTCACCCCATTTGCACATATTTGAATGTTAAAGCCCCAAGAAGCAGCAGTGCAAACGGGTTGGGGTGAGTCTCTGTCAATTTTTTTTTCTTTTTTTTTTGGAAATTTTAAATAAAATTGATGACTTAGAGTTGGGGCAATTATATATAAATATAACTGGGTCACGTCGGATGAATCCCAACCACCCAGTCAGGCCTGGGTTGGACCCGGACCCAGACCTAACATGTTGGGCCCTAGTGGTTGGTCCAACCCTGGGCCTAAGTAGGGTCAACTGGCCACTCGACCCGACCCAATTATCACCCCTCCCAAAGAGCACACCGAACTTATTTTCTGCAAGGACTTTAAAATTTTCAAGGAATAAAGATTAAGGACTTCTCGCTTCCAAGGCTTGTTTAACATATTGACTTACTCAAAATGGACAGTACAAACAAAAGATTGGAGAAAGTTCGTAACAAATCAAGTGCAACCCTATGATCATTGAAATGTTAACCTACAAATAGTAGCTCTTGTTGCCTCCTAAACTATAGCTATAGCAAAATACAAATTTAAGTTATACTCATGAATTAAGAAAGTGTCCAATGGTTGCACAAATTGTAATGTTGTGATTGTGATTAATGAAAGAAATTATCATCCATAAAGTCTGGTATATTTCATGCAATATTGCCCTCAGAACTCAACACTCTTAACAAACATTTCTCAGTTTATTCTTTACTCTTTACTAGTTTCCATACAGATCAACAAACAAACCAGTATATTTCAAACAACTAAAAAATTTTGCTCACATTCTACAAAATTATGCAAAGAAGTTTACGTCATTATTCAGGTCGAAGCACTTTAATGGTATCAAGTAAGGGACTAAAAAATAAGTTTTCAAGTCCAATCCTCTCAGAAATCTTAGAAAGAACCTTATGCATCACAACTCGAGAGCAAGAAACTCCAACATGCACCCAAGTAAGAATGAAGGATATAAATGACTAGAAGATGTGTATCTGTTTTCTTTTCCTAAAATTGGATGGCACATGGCTGTCAATATAACTTAAAGAAAGGGAAATCACAAATGCGTTCGTTACCAACCAAGCATAAAAAGCTTTATCAAACATAAAATTTTCCAAATGCAGTCCTACCTTCCATCAACTGCGGCATCAAATGTGAAAGAGACCAAATGCTGGTCAGGATTCTCTTCATCCAACTCGAGCTTGATCGTGTCCTTCTTCAAATTAACCTCGTTTCTTATCTTGACCGCCTTTTCATGCTGAACGAAAGGAGGTGGAGGAGGGGCATGAAAACCAATAGGTTCGGCACGAGGACGAACAAATTGCCAAACCCCATTGTGGTTATGGTTATATGGGTAATCAGTCCTTCCCACCAGAGGCCCAACAGACCCACTGCCACTACTATAACCAGAATTTTGACAATGATAATGGTAAGAAGGTGGCGGTCGATAGGGTACTAAATATGGTGGTGGTGGTGGCGGTGGTGGTGGAAATGGTGAATTAGCAGCAAATAAATAGCTTGAATTTGAAGGAGCACACTGGTAATTCCCTGAATAAGACGGCAATGGAGGAGGTGGAGGTAGAGGTGGAGATGGAGGTGGAGGAGGAAGTAGAGCTGGAGTTGGAGGTGCTGCAGAAGAGGAAATTGTAGGTGGAGGAAGGAGATTATTGATACTGTGATTATGATTCTCAAAGGGGTTTTGACTATAACTAGGGTTTTGATTGTAAGTAGGGTTTTGGTGGTAATTGTTTCTTCTCCGGTTGCTCCAAGAAATGCCCATGGAGGATCTCAATAGATGAAATTCATGCTCAAACCCAAAACCCTAAAATCCCTAGAACCTAGAAACCAGGGAACTGAAACCCCCTAAAAACCAGAGATATAAACAACCATATCAAATTTTGATCGACAAATAGCATTACTCCAGTAATCAATGGATTTCACGCGAGGCAGGAAAGATGGAATGAAATCTAATTGTCAAATAAGCGCAGAAGAATACAAGCTTGCAGATAATCAGAGACGGACACTCATGAATTGCAACTTGTAAAGGAAATAGAGACGAAAAGGGCCAAAACTTTACCTCATTTTACAGATGGAGCAGAAGCTCATAGAGCGAGAGAGAAACAGAGAAAGAGATGTAAAACCTAGGCGCTTGAGAGTGAAGACATTCTAGAGAGAGAGAGAGAGAGAGAGAGAAGGGGTCCATACCATCCTGCGAATAAATTCTACAGAGATGAAACGCGTACGGGCCAAAGAGCTGAGGTTCTCCACCAGCCTGTCAAGAAAGTCTAGAGAGAGAGAGAGAGAGAGATAAAAATTCTAGAGCGAGAAAGAGATGTTCTCATTTCTCGTCCGAATAAACGTTTCGCAAGTTCGTAAATGCTTGGTTTGCTTGGACTACAAGGAGGGTTAATTGACGACCAAAGAAGTGTCGCATTTTAAGTAAGACGAAAATAACCCTGGTAGTTTCATTGTAACCAAATAAATTTATTAAGGCCAAGCTTCATAGAAAAAATAAAGCCTTACTTTAAAACTCATAGAAAACCAAAGTCTTGGTATTTGAAAAACCCTCAAATCAATCATTAAACCTTGATCATTATGATTCTGAAAAAAATTATAATTTTAAATTTTAAAAATAATATATATTATAATACATTATCTAGAGCAGCCATTTTCAAATGTTCACATTTTAAACTACAAATTTCATAATTAAAAATGAAAATAGATCTTCGAGTCATCTTAAAGATTTCCTATGTCCAAAGTATTTTTCAGACAAGATTTCAAGGTGAGGCTTTACTTTTTCTTCATAACGTATTAGCCTTATAGAAACTATATCATTTGTTTAACATTTTACTATTTTATACCATTCCAACTAAAGCTCATGTATGTTTTTAATAGTCTAATTAAACTACAAAATTAGGTAAAATGTCAAATAGTTCATCTCTTACATACTTTTTGATAAAGTTTTCACAAACAAAAATCACCTCATAAGTTGAAGAAAAAATCTTTTTTTTTAACTTTGAGCCAAGTCAATAACACATTCTTGACCACCCGATTTGAAATCTGACAAACAAGAATGATTATGACTTCTTTACACCAATAAATGATCTCTTTGTATACTTGTCGATTATAATTCATGTGCTCGTGTCCAACATCTTCTTTGTGTTTCCATGGACTTGATCAACTATTCTTATATCGCCCAACATATATGTAAAACGCGGACGGTAAGGGTTAAAGAGCTACTCATTTCCCCCTATCTTTGGATATATATGGATAATTGATATTGAGTTTGAGCGCCTATTCCATATTCACTGGGAGTATGAATGTATCCCCCATAAGCAATTGAGATGTGTGAAATTTAATATATTGGAACGGAATATAAAAATAAGGGATTGTATATTATAAGATCATTTATATTCGGTACAAAAAAATAGCTCATTTTTAACCATTGGATATGAAATCCGAAATTTTGAAATACGTTACAATATTCAAAAAATGTTATTTTAGATTTTGTGTCTAAATCAATGACACATCCCAACACCTTGATTTCATATCTAATAGTCAATTATGATTTCTTTGTATAAAAAAAAAATAATTTTATTGTGCCTATATTTCCTAACCGCAAATAAAGTCACAACGCATAGAATACGGGCAAGTGTCTCCTTTATATTCTCTTGCAAACTCTCCTGAACTTTTGTAAACATGTAATTATCACATGGAACAACATGTAATTATCTTACAAACAGTTGATTAGTCGTCTAATTTCATGGGAAGGAGATTGCCTAATACTGATATCTTTTCTGTTTCTTTGCCATTTGGAAGAAGGGGTTAAAAAAGAAATCGAGTTGGCATGATGCATAATGCAAGGGTTAAACTTTTTGGTCTGTGCCTAAAGATAATAGATTAGGAGATTAATTTCAGAGTACCAACTCAAAGGAAAAATAGTTCAAAAACTTTGTTCAGCCATTTAAACTTCAAGAAAAAATGGAAAATAAATTAAAAAAGAATAGAACCCGGGAAAGAGAAAAGGACGTCACAAAATTGGGTGAGAAACAAAGAAGATCAAGGCAAGAACAAACTGAAGAAGAACATGAAACTAATCTCCTAATCTATTATCTTTAGGGACAGACCAAAAAGTTTGACCCTTACATTATTCATCATGCCAACTCGATTTCTTTTTTAACCCCTTCTTCCAAATGGCAAACAAACAGAAAAGATATTGGGTGAGAAACAAAGAAGATCAAGGCAAGAACAAACTGAAGAAGAACATGAATTTAAAGTGAAATCAGTAGAATATCAGTGGAACTCGATGCAGTTTTAAGGAGAGTTCTAGGCTTCATAACTAATTGAGATCTCCATATGAATCCTAATCCAAGTTTCACTATTGTCAAATGGATTTTATATTGCCTGAAGGCCCACAATAATTATTACGAAAATTGTACACTAGAATAAGATTTATTTTTTGTACAAACAGGTCAGAATAGATCCAAGCCATCAAATGTAAAATTAAGCAGATAGAAATGTGACAAAAAATTCAATAACATTTTTTTAGAGTTTCGACAAAGGCATACTCCTAATTATTAAATTTCAAATATAACGTCTAGGAGTGATTATAGCCTCTTAAATGGTCTCCCTAATTACTTGTCCATTGCTATATATATTTTTTCCTTTTGAGGTAAAGTCCAATATTTAAATATTTTAAATAAAGCTTACATGAACACATGGAAGCAGAAGGAGAATTACGAAATTTACAGAGCCAGTATCCAACCACTAATATGTAGTTAATTATCCACTGTAAACATTGGGCTCAAACATCATGACAGCATCCCAGGTGCTAGACAAGCAGGGTGCCCATCATAACGATAATGGCTTCACCTCGAATTATCACTCGATTTGCATCCTTCTTGTATTCAATCACTAACTTTCCACCTCTTTCTGATGCCTGGATTAAACAACGCAAAGCATAGTAGTCAGCAAGATATGGAAGTGCAAACTAGGAGTGACATTGGGCCGGGATCGGTTTGGGCCAAGCTTGGACCCTTCTATATATATTTGGTTGAGCCAGTCTAGGCCTAGTCGTGGAGGCCATATGTGCCAGCCCGGGCCGAGTGTTACAGGGGCCAAGTCGAGCTATTGGGCCTAATTGCCATCCCTACTGAGCCAAGTGATTGTTATCGGAACCAAGCTAGTCATTGACGGGTTACAGGTCAGGTCCAGTTAAAATCGAATGGATTCCTAGTTGAATAAGTCAAACAAGATTGATTAAAAAAAAAAAAAAGCTTAAAAATATAAATATTTTTTTAAAAAAGTTGCATGGCTTTGCTCAATCAGCCTAACTGATAAAGAAACATGTGAACTAACGGACCAAAACCGATCAAAACATTGATTTTGACAAACTTTCAAACAAGTTCTATTTTTACTTTGGAACAAACTGGTTAAAGCACCAATTGGTAGCCTGATCAATTGTCTCGATAACATTGAAATATGCAATGTGTGCGCAGACATATGTTTTTCTTTTCTTTTGCAGCAAAGGGAGCAGGGAGGCGGGGAATTGTGGTGGGGAAAAAGAGAGAGAGAGAGAGGGAGAGAGACCATGTAAGCAATAAAGTTGTCTTTCTTCAGTTTTTCGCTGTAATAGGGTGTCAACACACAATGTGCGGCGCCGCATACATGATCCTGAAACCACAACCAAAAAACTTTTGAGATTCATCATCGTTGTCACAAATGTAATCCCTTGGGCATTCAAAGACTAAGATGTAGCAATGGACCAGGATCAGGCTCGCCAGCCCATACGCTTCCCTCATACTTAGTTATTCCAGTCTGAGCCACAATCTGCACAGCTCATGCCCGACCCCACGGGCCACATGTTCTAGCCAGATCAGGTCGAGCTACCCGGCCCACTGCAACCCCTATTATACAATCTGTTGTACCATTGGAAGCACATATCTGAGCTAACTTGTCAACTATGCACCATTACATAAAGACTGCTGGCAAACAATGAAAGACTTGATTATTTAAAGGAGGCCATTACCTCATTAACCCCAACTTTGGGACAAAAGAAGCGACTTAAGAAATCATATCCAGTTTCAATAGGAGCAAGGGCAGTAACAATAACTCCTCTTCCTTTACATTTTCTTATCTCATCAAACTGTGGTCTCAAATTCATAAGGTCCTTCACTGAAGAGAGTTCAACCTGTAAGAATAGAAAATTCTAATGTCAAAAGTACCCCACACACATAGCTAAGAGAGAGAAAGCGAGAGAGTGAAGAGACTAGAAAGAGGGGGGGAGAAACACTCATCATCGAGATTGAGATTGAGATTGAGATTGAGAGATTACAAGTAAGTCGCCGGCTGATGTTTTCTTTACGCTGGTCATGGAAGCACCATTCAAGGTCTCAGGGAGTAAAGGGATCTCCTCTTCCCCACATTCACCAACTGTCAGTGCAGGGAAATCCAATTGAATCTCAAAGTTCCCTCCTTGTGTCGATTCGACCTTTTTTACAACCAAAATGCCGGATTTGCCATGGAAAGTGATCTCATCGCCTTCCAAACCAGTGGAGAATAGGAAGTATGCAGCTGCTAAAGTTGCATGTCCACATAGTTCCACCTGTAATATCATAGTTATAAGTGTGTGTTCCCCATCCAGTCAAAGTAACGCGCACTTCCAAACTTTATCACAAAATCCAATTTTAGCGTAAAATATTTTAAGGATCCCAAGAATCAACTTTTGTCTCTGATTATAAAATTTTAAACTTCAAAATTGGTTCAAATCAAGTGGATCTATTAATGCATAAAAATCTAAAAAATTGACGGTCTAGATAATGTGTTGCAAGATGTACTATTTTAAAGACTTTGAAATCTTTTTTTTTTTCTTTTTCCATATCCCTACGTTTGGACTTCAAGAAACTCAAGTCGATGGTTTTCTAATGCCAAAACAACCTTTTTCGATGGATTTTTTAGGTGTATCTTAATTCTACAATTTATAATGTCAACCTTATGTAAACCTTTTCATGGTTATAATGGTTACTTCTTTTATTTTAGGAAAAAGTTTATATAAGGTCACAACCTTAAAAAATAGAATTACAAATGCACCTAATAGAATTACAAATGCACCTAATAGATTGGAGAATTTACATTGGAGAATTTTGTTAAAAAAATTTACATTGGAGAATTTTGTTAAAAAATCCTCTAATAGATCATCTCGACATTTAGATGAAACAAAAATAATTTGAGTCCAATAAATAGTACATCTTACAACACATAATCTAGGCCGTCCATTTTCAAAATTTCCATATGTTTATAGATCTGCTTGATTTTTACCATTTTTTAAGTTTTAAATTGTATAATTAGGTATGAAATAGATTTTCAGATAATCCTAAGAACTTTTTATATCAAAATTGTATATTATGATAAAATTTGGAGGTGCACCTTAATTGAATAGTTTAAGGCTGCAACCTTATAAAAACCACACAGTTTGCACCTTATAGTCATGGACATGTGAGGTTTTGGTAAGGCTGCGGCTTTGCATGATCCCCATCTCATTTTATTTGAATTAAGTAACGCGAGCAAAATGATGGTTGCATCCCGGTGTGTTTAGGTTAGAAACCCAAAATAAGCATAGTAAATGAAAATAAATTAATTCTAGATTTCTTAAGTGGGCTCATTCATAATTGGGTTCGTGCTGCCTTGATCTGAGCTAAATAACATAAATACCCTTCTTTATTCAGATTTTAATGGTAACAATGAACCCTAGTTAGTGAAGGATAGAATATCTATGGCATATATTTCCTCCCTTTTCTCTTGAATATATTGTTAATGTATCCAAATAAATTATAGGGAAATTTCCTTTTTTCATGAATATATTTGTAAATACATATAAGTAAATTTTAAGAAAATTTATGTTAATATCCATTATAAAAGAGCGGAATTAAAAGTTTGTTTTGAATATTTTATATTTTATATTGTATTTTCTACTTTATTTAATTTCCCAAAATGTCCTCAATTCAAAACTAGGAGTTTTGCACCATTATGTACTGAACATTAGTTGGAGATTAGTCCCAAACAGGTATTTTCGTGTACAAAATATGGAAACAAATATTGAACTATTGATTTGCAACTTCTAATTTTAAACCTCTTCTTCTTTTCTTTTTTTTTTCTTTTTTTTTTTTCTCCAGGTAATTTAATGGGAAAGAGTAAAGACATGCCCCTACACATTTTTTAGTTTTTTTTTTTAAAGTGTTAGTGGGGTGGTGTTAGTAAGAATGATATCGGCAAACGTTGTGACTAAGGTGTAAAGGTGCTACTACTATGACTCCAAGCCAAAAACATTGGTGTTAGTTCGAAACCAGTAGAACTGGTGATAAAGACACCGGTTCAGAACCGCTAGGTCGAAACCAATGTTTTGTTGACAAAAACATCACTTCAAAACTAACAATTCCGAAATGGCGATAAACAGGTGATAAAACAGCGGTTCAAAACTATTAGTTCCAAGCCAATATTTCTTACAAAAAATCGTGAGTTCGGAACCAGCAAATCCGAAATGGCGATGAAGACATCACTTCAGAACTACTATTTCCAAACTGGCAGCATTTTGGGAAATAAAAAATGGTGAAAAATAATACTAACAAAAAGATATAATATATTTAGACATTTTGGGTATAGCATAGATATTACCAACCTATATTGGAATACTCTAAATATCAACTGTCCACAAAAATGCCAAATCTTCCGAGCGTAGACTGTTAGTTGTTCTTCTGGTGCAAAATGTTCATTAAGTCAAACAAATAGCTTTTTTAAGGGCAATTTTATCGAAATATAAAGTATTTAATATCGATTGAGACTATTGACTTTTTGATACAAGATGGTCACAATTACTTACAATCATCCAATGTGAAATTTAATAGCTTTGGTGTGTTAAAATATTTGAAAAAGTTTCTTTTGAAATTTGAGCTTGGTCAATGGAATAAATGCAATCAATTAATTTCACATCCAATGGTCAAGATTAATTGTGATCATCTTGTATCAAAAGCAAATAATCTCATTCTATACTCTTTTCTTTAATATTTTACCCATTCACAACTATTCTAAAACAAGATTGTGTCTTTTCATAGGTATTTTGAATTAAAATCAAAATTTCAGTATAAGACTATGCATATTTCATTGATACTTCAAGGTGAAATCAAAAGATATGGGCATAATTTTAAATTGTTCATCTCGGTAATTTAAATAAAGAGAAGTATATAATGAGACCATTTACCCTTGTTACAATGCGGTCACAATTAATCTTAACCATTGAATGTAAAAGTGGGTGGCTGTATTTATTTCATTGATGAAGCTCAAAGTTCAAAATATTTTTTTTCGAATATTGAGCCATACTCAAGCTCTAAGATTTCACATTTTACATCATATGGTTATAAATAATAGTCACTTCCATCTTCTAAAGGCAAATTGTCTCATTGTATGCAACTTTTTTTAATAAATTTTTAGTTTTTATAGTGTGATAAACTTGTTGTTTTAAGTAAATCATTTACTCTTGATATAAGGAGGTTACCATATTCATTGACTATTATATTTGAAATAGAGCGGTTGAAGACGTGTCGGGTACAAAGTTCAAAATAAGTTTTTTAAATATTTTAATATATTTTCATCTATTGAGTTTCACCGGCTAAAAATAATTGTGATCTCCTTATACTAAACAATCAATGGCCTTATAATAATAATATCTTTTGTCAAAAAAATAAAACCACGAGCCCAGGAAAAAAAAAAAAGATAAAAAAAAAAATAGCGAGAAAAAAAAAAAAAAGAAAGAAAAACTAACCTCTTGTGCGATTGTGAACCATCTAATATGAAACTCGTTTCTACTCTTTGAGTGCTTAGTTGGGTACAAGAAAGAAGCCATGGGTGTATTGATCTCAATCGCTACATCTTGCATCCATTTGCTTTCTCTCTCTTCTTCCAATACACAAACAGCAGCCGGGTTCCCTCTAAATGCAACATTTGTAAACGCATCCACCTTTTTGGCATTCATTCAAAACAAGAATAAAAAAGAAAAAAGAAAAACATATTATTTCATAAAACAATATGATACATCGAGGGCAAATTACAGAATTTTTAGATTAATAAGTTGGGTCTCAAAATAAGTATCAAAACTTTAGAAAATAATTGTTTCTCAGAATACACTCATTAAAAATCCATCAATTAAAATAAATATAACTCGGGAAATTTAATTCTTCTTCATTATTTATATACAAAAAGAAATCACGGAGAAAACTAAAAGGCAGATAGTTAACTTCCTTGGATTTCCATAAGAGACAGTATTTTACTTGAATCTCGGGCATAAAAAATGAGATGAAAACTTTTTTGAGGAAATTAAGCAAAAATTTAACCATAAAAAAGAAGTAAAAAATTTATAGACGATATTGGAAGAGAAATAAATACCAAAGCAAATTTCACTGGCTGTTTAGGCGAACTGCAAGCTTCCTCCATCGACCCTCTCTCTCGCTATCCCTCTGAATGGTTGTTCAGGGGCTTCAATCCTACCTTAATTCGAAGGTCAAGCAGGTTAAGGAAAATGTTTATATAAGGTTGAGACCTCATTTTATACGGGTAAGGTGCACCTAAGAAACCTAATAGTGAAGGTTCCTATGTTTAAAAACCCTCAAAATCGATTATCTCAACATCAACATTCATAAATATGAAAAAAGGGGATTTTTAATTCCTAAAATAGTTCATCTTCTAATGACCGTCCATTTTTCAGATTGTAAAGTGTTTATAAATCTTCCTAATTGTCACCATTTCAGGATAATTTGGAGGCGCACCTTACTTCAATAGTATAAGGTTGACACCTTATACAAACCACTCCCGTTATAAATGTACAATTGTTGGTTTCTTACTATCGCGATTCAACGGTTGGATTCTCATGATGCATGGGATCTGACCCGTTAATAGGACAATCCATGGTCGCCGCCATAGTGGAAATCAGTGTTCCATACTTGGGCTTGATTTTAGCTGTATTCTCGTATCACACCTGCCAGGTCTATCGTATTAAAAATAACCCATTTATTGGTAGCCGTCAGATGTGGAACTTGACCGACACAAGTGTACTATTTTTCTGTATGAAAACCTACGCGCGCAAGCAATGGCACATTTTGAGCCGTTCGATTTTCAAAACTTGAGCCCATTGACCACCCTTTTTTTTTTGTCAAATTTACTTTTCCCTGACTTCTCGACTAAACTAAGAGTCAGCTACATTAGGATTTTTGATATCCCAATATGGGTAGGTGAAGATGGTTATGGTTCATGTGGTTAATGATGATTAATTGAATTTAAATAATAATAAGATGCTTTGATTTTTTTTTATTTGAGTTTTGAGCTGATGTGTAGTTTTACTTTTATATGTTTTGCTTTTATCTAATTGCAATTACCAAAAAATAATAAATCTAATTGTAGTTAAATTTTGTCATATTTAATTTATTTATTAAATTATGACAATTTTATATTTTTTTAATTATTTACCTATTTTCTTAAGAAGAGTAAGTCACGGAGAAAATTCAAAACTCACAATGTGAAGCATCTAAATAACCTTCCAATGTCAACCAGATGGCTTTTCTTCGGGTCGCAGTATGATATAGTTTTCCGTAACAAACTAAACTTGATTATATAGAGATTATGTATCTTTGGAGTTCAAAACATGACTTAATCATAAAGCTTATTAGGTTTCAATCTCAATAGATTAGGTAAGTAGCATTTGACTTTCGGCTCGAGCCTCGAGGTAAGGAGTGAACATCTAATGATATTTTTCCTTAACAAACTAAACTTGAGTATACAGAAATTATGTAGCTATAGAATTTGAAATGCGACTTAGTCATAGAGCTTATTATGTGTCATTTGGAATAGATTAGGTATATAGAATTTGAAATGCGACTTAGTCATAGAGCTTATTATGTGTCATTTGGAATAGATTAGGTATATAATGTCAGTTTCAATTGGAGCCATGCCTTACTTTTGTAGTATAAAGGTAACACCTTATATAACTACCCCAAAAAAAAAAAAAATCAACACTTTATACAATTTTTTTTTAAAATTATATATATATATATATATATATATATAAATGCTATGCAACATTTATAGGCGAAAATGAACAGTAATTTCGTCTACTCCCATCACCGTTCAAAGTTCATCGCGCGATCACGATTGTTCGGTAGTGTTTCATTTTTCATTTTTTTTTCTACAAATTGGAATGACCTGAAATCTAGAGCGTGTATTCATAAAAAATAAAAGAATATTCTAAAATTATATAAAAAAATATTTTATATGAAAAATTGATCAAAATACCCCTGAAAAGCTTCAAGGGTATTTTGGATAATTATTTTTTAGGATAATTTTTTTTATATTTTTATTAAATGCGTATCAAGAAGATGTACAAATTTCAGGTCATTCTGAATTTTAGAAAAAAATAAAACACTATCGGACAATCGTGATCCCACGATAAAATTTAAAATTTGATAAAAATAAACAAAATCACTATTCATTTTCGTCTATTGACGTTGGAATGACTTTTCCATATATATATATATATGGGTGCATCTAAACTACCTAATGATGAAGTTTATGCATCTAATATTGGAAAGCAGTGCCTGCAAAATAATTTTTTACTTATAGTGGAATTTGAAGCTTCTTATTATAATGCGTATCTTATGGACTTAAAAACTTGAAATGAACCATCCATACAAAGCATCGAAAATGTACGCATATGTAAATTGCAAGCTCATTAATCTCTCTACAAACCTTGGGAATAGAGTGTGGTCCACGCAAGTGATTTAAAAGTTGTCCAGACCGTATGACTCAATTGGTGATTTGAAAATTGCGGAGCTGATCTGAAATCATCTGAGTCGGCGGGGATTATTAGCAAGGTGATACCGATTTGAGCAACCCTAGAATTGCCACATTTATTAAACATTTTACATTTTTGGTACTATTCCAACTCATCATCATGATGTATTTTTATGGGCATTTTCAAATTTAATCAAGAGATACTAAAACTTTTTAATGTTGTATCTATTTTGTTTGATTTAATTTTAAAATACTTATAAAAGACATGTGATCATGTGTGGGATTAGTATAAAAATGTAAAATAATAAATAGTAAATTTCTCATGAGTATTAATAATAAATTTTCTGTTAAATCAAACAATATAGGTAAATGTTGAAAAGTTCATCTCACAAATGTATTTTGATATTTTTTTTAAAATATTTAGTGGATAACTAAAAAATGAGAAGGAAAATGTGTACCCAGTAATATGTGATCCCCAAACGTTTTGCCTTGCGGGCAGCTTCGTTATTATCCTCAAAACCAATGGTATTTTGGGAATCCTCCTCATTCCCCCGCCCCCTTCTCTCTCTTCCCCCTCTCTCTCTCTCTCCGCAAGACGAAAGCTCATCTCTCTCTGAGACGAAATCTCTTCTCTCTCTCTCTTTCTTATGCCTTAAAAGACTCATCTGGGACTTGAACTTTGTCCTTTATTGATCGTGGTCTCTTTAATTTGGGGTTTCGTTGATCCCCGAGGCTGGGTCTCCCTCTTTGCTGTATTGGAATATACCTGGGCATATAAGAATCGTCGAGTTCCAAGGTTTGTCTATTTCTAGCATCAGTTTTATTTCTCTTGGATTTCATTGCTTTGATAATACCACTTAAAACAAACCCAGCTGTGAAAATGGCGAGTTCAGGGCTTGTGGCCAGAGAAGGAATCCCATTTCCCCATGTTGTCTCTGACCCTAATTCAGGTCTCTCTCTCTCTCTCTCTCTCTCTCTCTCTCTCTCTCTCTCTCTCTCTTAAATTCCTTATTTGACTTTTAAGCTTTAGTTTTTACTGCATTATTGCTTGTTGTGCTTTAATTATGTGTGATTCTTGCTCAATTTTTAACTGTTCATGGTAATGTCCCAGTGTTTTTGTTTTTGTGCACAATCATGGGCTACCTCTCTCTCTCTCTCTCTTTCAAGATGCAGCAAAAACAATTACTGTGGTGTAAAATTATTTATTTCTGCTTAATTTCCTATTTATTTTTGTCTACTCTCTTCTTCAGGGGATGGATATCTCACGGGCTATTACAATTTTTGTTTGCATGCATACTTGTTCATTAATTTATACGCTTTGTATCTTGGGTTTTTCATATACTGATCTTAAGTGAATGGTTGCTGATATTCAGATTTAGGGCATGGTCTTTCACACTCATTAGTGTATGAGAACTCTCAATTTCTTACAATTTCATATTTTTAGTTTTTAACATGAAGGTTTCTTACAGTGTTAGAAAACATGTGCTCGAGTTGGGACACACGAGGGTCCCGATCCTGAGTAACATGGCCAAGTCTGTCAGAGACTTGGCTGAGTCCAACCAAAAGAAATAATAAGGTAATGGGAGCGGGCCAGACTCGGCCGATTCCTGTTGTGTGTTTCTGGGCTCGGCAGGGTGTTGAGCTTGAGTGAACTCACTCCAGTTTTCAACACTGGTTTAATATATGGTTACTAACTGATTATGTAATTTTGTCCATCTTTATGCTGGAAATATCTTCTGTGCTCTATCTTTTTGGGACAAATTTTTGTGCCTTTTTTGATAAGTTTTTAGTTATTGGGTAGTAATAAATTTTGATATATTCATAAAAATATTAGAAGTAAACCCTTTGTATTATTTATTTGAAAATTATAAAAAGAGGTCCTTAATTTTTAGTACAAGGAGGTCACAATTACTATTGTCAGTCATATTTTAAATCAGGTGATTGTAAATGTGTTATTGAGTAGATTTAAAATTAAAAATAAAATTTCTCGAACTCTGTAACACACCCTAAGCCATCTGATTTGACATCACATGGTTAAGAGTACTTGTGACCTCCTCGTAATAATAGTAAATGGTCTCACAGCATACAATCCCTTATTTATTTATGGATATATTCCAAGAACATTATTTTAGTTAAAGATTAGTTTTTACAATAATCCCCCTGTTTCCTCTTTTTGGTGGCTAGAGAATAAAGATGTGTTACTTGTGTTTGAATTGTGATCCAGTTGTTCATCTTCACTTGCCTTACGCAATTTTTTTGTTTGTTTTATGCAATCTTTGGATATAAAGGAGTTTGTGCGCCAATTGTTGCAAAACATAATGTCAGCAAATTCATTTCCTGCACCTATTTTTTGAACTTAAATAGTAGAATATAAACATTTCTGATTCAAATGTTGAGTTGCTAGTGTGTTTTTGCTTCAATCAAGTGTGACTAACTTGAGTATACATCTTTGTATAGGAGTATTATCTAATATGATTTAAATTTCTTACCATGAATACGAATTCTAGAGGAGTTGTAATTTGCACAGGTCTGATGAATGTGTTTATGATCAATATTCTTATAAAATGTTCTTTAGGTAACTGGAACCTAAATTTGGTTAATAGTATTTTATGTTTTCTCCATGCAAACCACTTCGATATGCTTGGTGATACATGATTATTTTTTTTGTTGTATATCAATGGAGATAAATAATTAAAGACTCAACTAAGTGCGTGTTAGGAAATAGCATTGTTCTAAGAGTCTTGTACAAAGATATCATGTCGATTTTTTATAATGATATCTATATACGGCCACTTTTGTGTGCTGATTTTTTTTTAATTTGTTGTCCATTGTGAATATCATTGTCATGCATAGGGTGACATTTTATTTTCATCATGTAGTTCCTTATATTAGCTGCTTTCCTGGTGTTTGGAGTTATTTAGAGCATCTCACTGCAGATTCCAAATGTCTTCATATTTTAAATTGTTTGGATTCATTTTCAGGAGAGAGTTCAAGATCACGTGGGGCCCTCATCGAAAAGAAAATTGAATTTCTTGAAAGTTTTTCCAATAAGGTAGTGGTGTTCCTGAAATGGGAGGGTGCTTTATGTTCCTATTTCAGTTATAGGTTATGGGATCCAAGGAAATTTACATGTAGAGATCTTTTAAGAGTGCAAACATGTGTGTATAGGTACGTGATGGACTGTTAATAGGTGAGAAGTAATATGCAATAATGAGTTTTTTGTTTTTTTAAAAAAGCAATAGTTAGCATCTCATTTATTTTCAAATTTTTGAGAGGAATGTAGTGATAGGGAAAATAATGCAAGTATTTTTTTAATGGCTGGTAAGGTAATGCGATTTTACATCTGCTTAGAAATTTCATGTAAAGTTGATGTCCAATCTTCCCATTCAAAGTAATGAAGTAATATGCAATAATTAGTTTTCAAAAAAAAATAAGAAGCAATATTTAGCATCTCATTTATTTTCAAATTTTTGGGAGGAATGTAGTCATAGGAAAAATAATGCAAGTATTTTTTTTTAGTGGCTGGTAAGATAATGCTATTTTATATATACCTAGAAATTTAATGTAAAATTGTTGTCCAATCTTCCCATTCAAAGTAAGATTTGGTTTTTGAATTAACTTTTGGTCTAGGATAATTACTTATTCATTGTTTTTGCAACCCATCTTTCGTATAGGGGTCACGGGTCACATACTGTTGGAATGACGAAGTTTTAAGATGAAAAAGAAATTACGACGATGCATATCTTGACGTCCTTTGCTGTTTGTGCTTTATAGCCTGCCATTTGATAAAAAGGAAAGAGTTATCATTTTTCTTTTTCCTTTTTAATCCTCTTCAGCAATCCACATATTTGTGCAGTTTTCCGCTTCTTCTTTAATGGAAGTGGTACCAAATGGATGAGTTTAATTTATCTTGTATGCATGATACACTTAACATTCTCCAGATTTTTACCGATAATGAGTTGCTCATTTTTTTTACATAAATGGTAATGGCTTTTATGTGGGTAATTATTATGCTGATCTTTTTAGCCTGTGGCAGATTAGCAACCGAAGATCGCGCAGATGGCTGAATGATCACTTATTGATTGAGCTTGTTCCTCCATTGAGTGCAGATGAAATTAGGGGTCTCTTTGCCCCACCTCCATGGGGTAAACATTTTGTTTAAGATGATTATTTTGGACATGTCTTTCATCGAGTTCTTTCTTCTGATGGTTTTGCAAGTAGGGGAAGAATATTATAGTTTCAAATTCTATAATGACCTGCCCAAAGAAAGCAAACTATAGTAGAATGGAGAATGATATGTGGTGCTCCAAAGGGGCATCTACTATCTGTTTCCATTGAGGGATAGTGGAGATTAACTATGAGTGAATCTACAGGTGACCATACTATAAGTTAATCTCCACTATCCGTCATCTGGAACAGATAGTTGATGCCACTATGGATTTATAGATTGAGTACTTTCCATTGAGTTGTGGTCTATTCTCCTTGTGTATAATGTAAAGTTCTGTCTTGTGACCTTTTCATGTAATCTAGCGCTGTAATCCTTGGATGCAATTGCCAATCCTAGACCCTTTCCCAAGTGTGGTTTCAAAAATCTCTAATATTTATATCTGGATTTTCATTATATCTATACCATGAAAAAAAATCTGCTTGGGTGGCTTTCTATTGAGTTGAATTGCTACATTATATTTGGGACTGTGAGAAGTTCAGTTGAATTTTGTGGTTAGGCTGGCAATTCAAATTTCTTGAAACAAATATTTTCAATTAGTTGGAATGTTTCAGAATGGCTGTCGTACTCCGTTTATTCCTCTACTCTTTCATTGTTTATGATATGAACAAATGTTTACATTTATTACTGAGAAGCTTGAATTGCTTGAAGACTATTTTTCTTGAGAAGCATTAATATTTTATGAAGTGCACATCAAATACATATGTTCATAGAAATGAGAAAAGTATAGAACATGAGGACCTCTGCTGAATGAAACGGAAAGAAGTGATGATGGAACTTCTAAGACTAACTCATAGGCTTACCCTTTTTTAAGACAAGTATGAAGTGATTGATGAGTGACATTGGAAATGAACATCAAGTGTTCATATTTGTGTCTCTTTCCTCTGTAATTTAACAGACTGTGCTAAAACCATAATCTATTGAGTCATCAGCCGCTGATGAAATGATGGATGGTGATGGAGGGAGGGTGGGACCCTCCGTCTTGTCTATTTTGGTGGGTCCCATCTTCTCTCATCACTATTGTCCATAATTTCAATGGACAATCATGATACTGTAGAGGTTTTTCCAAAGTCCATTGAATTGTAGTATACTTTTCGATCAGAACTTTTATGTTGGCAGCTGTGGATTTGAGATTACAATATTATATCCCATCGAATAGTAGATGATTGAGTAGATCAAATTGCTCTTCAATTTTTGTATTATCAATGGAGCTCGTTATTAAATCCTTTCCATTATGCTCTACAAAGTTGTCCTTGTCTCCTTGATTTTGTCCATTTCCTTGGAAGTACAATTCTTGACCCTTTTATTCTTTTCAAGCAGGTGAGGGTACAACATCATCACCATTTTGCATGAGCAACATGGGCGACTGGGATTCATTTAGAAATATTGACATGGATAAAGAGGTTTGGCTTCTTATTCATGAAGTACTATTTGATTCTTAAAAGTTACTTTTGGATGCGGTATTTACCAATGCGCCTCATCATCATCATAGCTTTTTCCCAATTAATTGGGGTCGGCTACACGAATTCTGGTCCTCTGCTCTATTAAAGGCCATACCCTCATTGAATGCTTGTGGAAAAAAAAATGTTTTACTACTTTTGTATGAATGCTTTATTGTACATCATTGATGCTAACACAGGTTGTTTCTTGCACATCCTTGACAAGCCTCATAAATGAATTTATAAGTCTAGCTTGTAGTGTTTTTCTTAATTTGATAAATGAGTTGCTTCTAGCTTGATTAGAAGTCCTTGGAACTTCAATTATGGCGTCGGTGAAAAAGCTCTCTTATACTGCTTAGGAATATCTGTAATGGCCAAAAATATAATATTTGAGTGATTGAAAGTTTACAAGAATGGGGCATCCATCATCCCGTCTAATAACTGGTGCTGGAGATTGTGTTCCTGGGTGTTCCTATGGGGCCAACTATGATTGATCTCCACCATCCATCCTTGGGAATGGATGGTGGATGCCAGTTGGATTACATTGTGAGGTACACTGTTGGGATGTGGTGCACTTTATGTTTGACATGATTTGTTGTGATTGAATGCTGAATGCTTCCACAACAGTTTTTGCATTGGGTATTTGTGACTGCATATTTGGTATTTAATATGGCTTGTGGCCACAGCATAATACTGTTTTTCCCTCTGATGTTCTTAGGCAAGTCTGGTAAAGTCTATGGAAAACTCTGCAACAGAGAGGAAACAACATAATGTTAGTGATAGGATGGCTGCGTTGAGAGCTTGGCAACGAGTCGATCATCGGACCAGAGATGCACTGAGGCATAGCTTTCTTTCTAATCTCATCGACAGTTATGAGGTAATTTTAGCCATTTATCTTTTAGAACAAATATGTAGTTTAAAAATTCCAAATAATGATTAAAAGTAAAAAAACTTGACCATTTCAGATTACAATAAGCTCAGGAAGCATGAGAAGGTATACACGAGAGGGGTATCCATGGGAACTACAAATATTCTCTTTGTATGTCTAGGCTTTGTTTGGGATGGCGCCAGTAATGCACTATGGTGCATTTGACGATTTCCTTTTTAGTGGCAGTTAAATAATTTGCCCTTCTGAACTGAATTAAATTGCTCTTAGTACTTCATCTATTTTTCTTTAGTGAAGTCAGCCGCTTTCACCAATGCTATCTGTCAGAAAGCAAAAATAAAATTGTTCCATGGTGCTGGTAGCAGATAATACGGTTCTCAACAAAGTGGCTGTTTTTTTTGGGGTATAAAATCTACTAAATAAAGCTAAAACATAAATGTGAGGGATAATAAAATAAATGAGGTACATAACACTCATAACACCCCATAACCCGAATAGTTAGCTGTTTACCACATTAGCAAGTCAATCTGCAATCCCATTTGGTCTCAGAATGTGACGATATGTAATTGGAATAACAACGGTGATATTAGAGAATCAATCAAGGATTTCCAAAAGTGTCCTTCTGTCCACGGAAGGAGCAAGGCCCCATTTGTCCCAATGATGGATGATGGCTGATGACATTTAGAGGGTCTATTTTCACAACCTATGTTCTTAGAAACCATCCTGCAAAATACAAAATTGTCCATGTAACTGATTTGCCTTGTCTCAAGATTGAGTCCAGACCAACCCACACCTGTTTTGAATTAAGTCTTAAAACCCATTGGAATTGGATTCATTTCGAGTTTCAATATATTCCTACATCGGAACCCTTGTAGGAGTCCAAGTCACTCCATTTTTTTTCAAAAACAATCATTCGAGAAGCGGACAATTAGGACAGCTTCATATTATGCATTGCAGCATGTTGCAAGGCCCTCATCCTTTCTTTATCAACTCAATCAACATGGTCTTTTTCACTCGTCTTTGATGGATTGATGGATTCTCCCTGTATTTCCTCCATTTCAAAGTTCAAAAAATGGTTGTCACAATTATTACAGAGAATGTCCCATTCTGCTTTATGTTGTCTCAAGCCAAAACTGCAATAAAATAAATGAGTGAACAATCCAATAAGTGTGATGAAGAGTACACAAATTAGTACATTGCATTTCTTTTCATGCCATGGAAGGAAACAAAAAAATATAGCAATTTTTGGGAATCTTGTGGGCTTATCTTTGCCATTTTCTTTTGAAATTTAATTTGGTGCATCTTTTGTGCCAGGAGCGCATAAGGACGTATGTGAAGGAGGGTGGAGATGGAGAGGTACTTGTGCTACAGGTCGAAGACCCATTTCATCGACTATTACTCCATGGAATATGCGAGGTTCTCTCTTTTCCTCTCTCTCTCTCTCTCTCTCTCTCTCTCTCTGTCTGACACGCACACATGCACTTGTGCGAATGCAAAACACATCCTCTTCTATAATTCTCCATGTTCTGATGCAAATTGGACCTTGGTTATTGTTGTACAGTTTTACGACTTGGTCTCTGTGACAGTCGACAATTTTACGGGCACTAGGAAGGAAGCTAAACCCAGTAAGGTGACACACATTAGGAAAAAGAAATTGGGATCTCGAGAAGTTCCACATACAAAGCTGGCTGAATTTTTAAGATCAGCTAAAAATGGAGCCAATAATTGTTCACCTCTTGTGGGTTGCAGTTGATCATCATCTCAACCTCTTGTACAGTGTTTAATCTTTGAAATAAGCATTTCTCAACAGGTTGGTGGCCAACATTCTCCTTTCTATGAATTGTACAAATGGACTTCCAATAGGAATGCTTGCTTTCCTTAACATGGCAAGGAAGGAAAAATAATTGCTTTATATTCTCTATTCAATGTTTCATGGATAATATGAAGTTTCTGAAAATTACCCAAAGGGATTGCCTGTGTACTATAAATTATGGATTTCTTCTAACCAATATGTTACAGATTTATGCTTTAAGCCCTCTTGGGGAATGGATTTGGAACATTTTCTCTTTTTATAATTATGGAATGGATCTTGGGAATGACTAGATCATCAAACCAATCTTAGGAATTACTGGAGATGATTAAAAATAAATAAAGATCAAAATATCTCCACAGTCTCTTAAGGGACCTAACAGATATTCCATAGAAAAAAACGTACATGAGAGATGGAAAAAGAGAAAAATAAAGAAAAATGGTTACAAGTGAAGATTTTTATAATGGTTACCTAAGAAGAATATGAGAGTGAGGGTGATAATTGAGGGAGATAGTTCTACAAATCGGAATGATATTAAATTTGAATCGTGTGTACATCTTTGTGCGGTGTATCAATTAAAAATATAAAAAAATAATTCGTGAAAAATAAATCGATCAAAATACATCTGAAATTTGTTGGAGGTATTTTGGTTAATTTATTTCAAGTAAAATATTTTTTTGATATTTTTGTAGATTCATCTGTTTTTCATGAACACGCGTTCTAAATTTTAGATCATTTTGATTTGTAAAAAAGCAAATGAAAAATGAAACACTACTAGACAATCGTGACTATGTGATGAATTTTGGACGGTGATGAGGGTAGGTGAAATCATTGTTCATTTTCGTTTATAGGCATTTTGTAGTATCTTTTTTTATATATAATTTTATATAATATATATCATTAATATTTTTTTTATAATTTGATAATTATATAAAATTAAATTATATAAAAGATAATATTTTGTAAAAATAAATCAAAAAATGTCAAAATATAAAATATTAATATATGGAAGAAAAAAGTTTTTATAGAAGTGTCAACCTTGTACTTTTGAAATAAAGGATACCAAAGAAATACATATTTTGTTGTTGGAAAACCTTCAAATCGATTATCTCAACTTCAAGTCGATTATCTCAACCTCAAGATGTATGGATATGAAAAAATTAAAAGGAAAAAAAAAATTCACCGCATGAAAATAATAGTGTAGCATGTTATATTTACTTTTTTTTTAAAAAAAATTAATTATTTATGGATATGTTCGATCTACATTATTTATTGACCTTTAAAATTTATAATTAGAGATGACAAGAAGATTTTCATCTCGTTGTAAGGCTTTTTGGCAAATGTGGTTTTAATAGTAAAAGTCTTTGTGATGCTTTAAAATATATTTTTATTTTTAATTATAAAATTTAAAGCTTAAAAAATAAAGTAGATCGAGCAAATCTATGGAAATTGATAGTAAAAAAAATGCGTTACAAGATGTACTATTTCCAAAACTTGAAATCAGTGTTTTAAAAAATGCCGAGTCCAACCGGACTCTCCCGGTTCGACTCCGGAATCGGCACAATACGTGCCGGTTCTGGTATTTTACACGGAATCGCCCGATTCCAAAGAGAACCGAGCGATTCTGTATAGTGAATCGCCTATTCACTGTACCGAATCGGCGAGTCTCGTGAAGAACACGGGTTGCACAGTGTTCTTCACGGGTTTCTTCAAATGTTGTCTTTTTTTTTTTATCATTTTTCTTCTTGTTTTTGCCATGTAATCGAATATTCAGGCTTTATGTAGTTTTTTTCGGTCTTTTCATGCATTAAGTGGTATTAAAATTTCAATTTTTTGGATCGTGAAAGTTGCGGGTTTTAGGGTTTTCGCTTTTCGTTTTGTTTCATGCCAAATGGGGCATGAATTTGTGAAATGTTTGAGGCATATTGATTGTAAATGTGTTCATTAGAAAATTCTGTTACGAATTTGTGATTATCTTTGAGAAAAACTGATTAATTTGGAGATTGAAGCCACTGGTTCACGAAACCAAGTAAGAACTCTGCGTTTTTTTTTTTTTTCCGCCATTGGATGAATTTTAGTCCATATTTTGAAAATAATCAGTTAAATTTGTAGGGTTTTAAATCTTTATCGTGTCTTTTATCATTTACCATATTCAATTTTATTTAATTTACTCAATTACAGTCTGAGTTTTTAGAAGAACACAGTGATGTCTGTGAAAAAAAAATTATGCTGTTTTTTTTTTTTTTCCGCCTTTCGATCTATTGTTCACGATATATTACAAATAATGTGTTAGATTTCTAAGGTTTTGAATTGTTATAGTCTTGTTTATAATCAGATGTATTCAATTTGAGCTTCATTTTTTAGATTCAATGATTGTTGTCTGTGAAGAACTGCGTTTTTTTTTTTTTTTTGCTCAATTTAATCGATTTGATTTGATTTATTGATAATAATGTGTTCATAATTTAGGGTTTTGATTCCTTATAGTGTTGTTTATCAAAACATGTACTCAATTGGATGTAATTTATTCGTTTGGAGGTGGATTTTTTAGTTGAAATGACTGATGTAAGGTGGCTCTATGAAGAACATTTTTTTTTTTTTTTTGTAATCCATGATCGAATTTTTGAATATTTGTGATTTTTCTAAAAGATGTGAAAATCGTGACAAGGTTTTGATTATCATGAGGTATTAAACCATATTTTTTATTTTTATTGTTTGATTTTGCTGTACTTTTTTTTATTTTATCCATGAACAAATTTTTTGAAAAATGATGATTTTCCTAAAATATGTGAAAATCGTGACCAGGTTTTGATTATCATGAGGTATTAAACCATATTTTTAATTTTTATTGTCAAAGTTTTTGTTGAAAAACTTGTATATTGATAGATTATTTATGCAAAAAAATGCATGTTATTATATTTTTAATGCAAAACTGTATTTTTTTAATTTGTTGTTAGTGCATTTTTGAGTTGGAATGACTAATGTTAGGTGGCTCTGTAAAGAATTGTTTTTATTTGTTTTTTTTTTAAATACATGATCGATTTTTTTTGAAAAATCGTGATTTTTCGAAAATATGTGAAAATAGTGACTAGGTTTTGATTATCATGAGGTATTAAACCATATTTTTTATTTTTATTGTTAAAGTTTTTGTTGAAAAAATTGTATGTTGATAGATTATTTATGCTAAAAAATGCATGTTATTATATTTTTAATGCAAAACTGTATTTTTTAATTTGTTGTTAACGCATTTTTTAGTTGGAGTGACTGATGTTAGGTGTCTCTGTGAAGAATTGTTTTTATTTATTTCATTTTTTTAGTACATGATCGATTTTTTTTGAAAAATCGTGATTTTTCGGAAAGATGTGAAAATAGTGACCAGGTTTTGATTATCACGAGGTATTAAACCATATTTTATAATTTTTATTATTAAAGTTTTTATTGAAGAAATTGCATGTTGATAGAATTTATTCCATGATAATTCTATGTTTATCCTTTTGTGTGATGTAAATTAAATGGTAAATAGTAATTCATGCAGAGAAAGAACATATCAATATTCGCATATTCATGTAAAGAAATGAAAATTCTTAATGGAGTATCTCATTTCTTATTGAATTCCTAAAAAAACAATATTTATAGTGAATTTTAATAATTTTTTCGGATTTTTTTGAAGCTTTAATCTGACGGATTCAACCGATTTTCGATCCGAATCGATTTTTGAGGTGTCCGACTCGGATCACCGATCCGCTTTTTAAACCATTGCTTGAAATCCATTTTTTTCTGATGTCCATGTTGAGACGATCAATTGATATTTACGTATCAAAACAATATCTTCTAATGAAATTTTTGGAATGGGCTCTAATTTGATTGTTTACAAGTTCGGCTCTATATCAAACTTTTTCAGATCTTGTTTAATATTGTTTAATGTTGATGGCCGTTTACGACAAAACCTTGTATAAAAAAATATAAATTAAACAAAAATAATCAATGCGTGAGTTTTGATGCATGATCAACATGACATGGTCATGAATCGTGGGAGTCCCAATAGCGTAATATCAGAGGTAGTCTTTCATCTGACGCAATTGCCCTTTGTCTGTGTTTCATTACTATCTTTTCATCCGTTCCCGCTGCCGCCATCAAGAGGCATTATCGTCATGCCTCTAAACACTCCATGACCATCATCATACTCATCTAAACATGTCATTATCATAACTGTCATCATCATCATCATCAATTCATCGGCGTTACCCCTTAAACTCTACTGTCCAGTATCATCCATTCAGCGAGGGTTTGGTTTTAGTCTAAGGCTTGTTGAACGTTTTTAATCAAACTCCAGGAAAATATTAACATAATAAAAAATACTAAAAATTTATCAAACTTTCATTTGACTCGTCAAACCGCTTAAAACTAGCCGGACCGTTCGGACCAGCTGTTCGGCCCGGTGGCCATGCACCATACCATCGTCATGATGATCATGAAGAGGGAGGGCATCATCACCATCATCATCATCATGGTAATGGTGATGTGCCATCCATTATGCATCACGTAGCATGAACTCTGCGACCACCACTCGCGCATGGCCTGCCCTCCGTACCATCTCTTTCTCTCTCTCTCTCTCTCTCAATTTGCGTGTTTTCTCTCTCTTCAGCCTCTTACACATGAGCTTCTTCGTCTCACACCTCTCTGTTTCTCTCTCGCTACAAGTCTCTTTCTCACTCCTCTTGCAAATCCCCCCTGTTTCTCTCTTACAAAAACACACTCTCTCTTTCCTTCCTATAAATCCTCTCTCTAAACACCTGTAAATGTTTCTCAGGGCAGTTCCATGGGGCTTCCTGTTTACAAGGTATGTCTCCCGCCATTTTGATTTTTTCTTTCTTTTTTAAACTCAAGCTTCAGAGTTAAAGATAGTAAACGCGCGGCATAGGAAGGGAGTAATGCAGCAATCAATGAGGGGCAACTCCAAGGATACAGACACCAGTGAAGGAGAGAAAGACCAAGCAAGTGATAAAACAAACGAGTGGTGGAAACAAATAAAGAACAAACCAGTCAATGAATGACGAAAACATCACATGTATCGAACTTTTCTGTGATATTTTTTTACCATTTACTGAGAATCCATTTATTTTCTTCCATCTTTATTCCTGCACTCTGTACGATTTACTTGTGGCAATTTGTTCACCCACATTGTTTTCATGCTTCATTTGCTATCTGTAAAAAGCTATCATCATATCTAGAAACTGGTCTCTGTGTTTATAGTTGTGCTTTCTAGGGTTTTTGTTGCAGAACGAATAGAAATCCCCCATTTCTTGCATTTCATGCTTCTTCTCTTAAATTCCTGAAACCAGTTCAGAGTTCAGCCTTAGGTTTCAGAAAAATAGCCATTTTGTATTGTAATTCTTTTCAGGGCAGTCCCCCTTTTTTTAGGGTAGTCCCCTTTTTTTTGTCCGATCCATGATGAACCACAAATCAGTAAGAAAACCTTGGATTCTTATGCAAACGATCTGTAATGTTAAGCATCAACAAGTAATAATGTTTTATTGACTGTCATTTTACTGTAAATAAGAAATGAGGATCATATTTAGTCTTAGTTCCTTTTCTCTTTTTGATTGATTAAAATGAGGATCATATTTCCTGTCCATTCCTTTTCTCTTTCTTTTTTTGATTAAACTGTTAACCAGGAACAAGAGAAGAAATTTTTAGAACTCCAACGAAAGGGGTTTTGAAATTTCACCACTATTAATGAACTTGCACCATCAACACACTGAAAAGTTTTGTGTTGATGCTTATGGAGTTAATCAGCTAGGTAATACACCATACTAATCAGTTGCACGATACACAATATACCATTTGCAATATAAATTTCGATAGATAAAATAAATAAATAAAATAGATCAATGTGGTGGTCATGAAAGAATCATCCATTGTAGCGAATCATAGAGTGAACTTTTCACTAAAAGGGAAAAATGGACACTGTTCTATGAAGGGTTATCCACCATCTGTATGAGATGACTGACAGTGGAGATTAACTGTGGTAGGACCTATTAGGGCATCCACCTGTTGCAGTTAATCTTGACAATTCATCATTGAGATGGATGGCGGATACCTCTTCGGATTACTGTATACCATAATCCCCTGGGATGTGGTAAAATTCTCTTAAATTGGAATTTAAGTGGATTGCAACATTTGTGGCATGCCTTTTATCTTGTGTTTGTGCTATTTCTTTGTCCTTTGTTTTCATTATTGTTTACCGGTCCACCACGCTCTGTTTTATGATGCTTCCGTTGTACAACTCCTGAATGCTACAGTGGCTGCATAGGTATTTGTAATCTTTATTTTGTCTTTTTTATGGGATGAGAAAAGAGCTGAATAACACTGGTCATACCCATTTTGTGTTGAATTTCCGTCAATGTGTTTTTATCTTCAGCAAATATCCCTAATCCAGTAGCTGATTATGCAATTATTTGTCATTTATGTGTGTTTGAGTTATTTCAGAAAGGAAAGAAGCAAGGAGGATGGAAATTTATCGTATTTATTGTCAGATTGCTTCAATTTCTCATTCAAGAACATTTGATTGATCTATTGGGGTAATTGGGCTGATTTTAGTGCCACAACAGGATGATCACTCCATAGAGATCTTAAGTAATCTATGGTTCTAAGTTGCTGAAGAAAGCGGCTTTGGCTACGATGAAGTTAAACGGCATAGGATTTGATGGTCATGAGATTAGTGAGCAAAACTGTCCTCTAAGGAGCATAAAGTTTCCATTTGATCGTAATGAAGCAAGTTCAGGATTGGTCATCCCTTCAAAATTTGGCAATGTCAATTTGGTTTGCTCAAACTCAAGACCACTCCATGCCATTCCTATTGTGGAGAACTGTTTACCAGGTTCTAGCTTAGAAGCTGGAAAGAGGGCGCTTGGCTTCCAACCAGATTCAAGCTACATCAACTCAAGAATTCCAAGTGATTGTATGTCGAAAAGGATTCGTAACTCTGCGGCTTCAATACCTGTTCTGGCTCTTAACAGTGAAATATCTTTCACCCAATTGCTTAATGGAGATAAATCTGATGCTGAGATGAATTTGTTGGGGCCATTTCCTGAGCTAAATATCATGACAGAACAAGATTCCCATGCTTCCATAGTAAGTGTACTCCTTGTTTATGCTGGTAGAAGAAAGGGGAAAAAAAATACTATAATCCAATGGACTGATGATCTGTTGTCCATTGAAATGGTCGGCATTGGTTTTAACCCTCTCCCTCCATAACCCTCCATCTTTGATTGAATGGTGATGACCCAATGGATAGTGGTTTATACCGTTCTACAGGTCCATTGAAATCAGTAGTTACAGGAGGTAGATTAATTGCTGGAGCTGTCCATACTCCATACACTGAAGATCATTTTCAATATATTTGTCGTCATATTTGTTGTATGCCAACTCTAATGATATTCTGGTACTCAGATACAAGTAGTAAAACGAGAGATGGATCTTGTATGCAAGGATCAACCAGATGCCAATGATATCCCAGCAGCCATTGCTTTGAGGCCACCATCAATCAGGGCTCTGAGAGGCCAAGCCACCAATCCACATAGTATTAGTGAGAGGGTATGCGACGCTCCTGCTCTTTGCTTCTTCTTTTTTTAATGGTTTTACAATTAAAGCTATGACTCCAGAATATATTGTTCACATTAGATTAGTGACTTATGCCATATTGTGGTTTCTTCGTATTCATTTCTTCATGATATTTACCATTTATTTGGTTTCCCCTGTCTATTTCTTCCCACATGCAGCTTCGAAGAGACAGGATTGTGGCTAGAATGAATGATTTACATGGACTACTTCCGAATTGCCAGAAGGTGAGGCCTATATGTATAATACGTAAGTCCAAGAGTATTCTTAATGTATTGCAATGTGGTCCAATGTATGTCACGCTATCTGATAATTTGCTCAAACTGCACATTGGATTACAGGGATTTTGATAGTAGGAAAGGATACATGCTACGTTAATGTATTACAAGGTGTTTAGAAGTGCAATTGGAGGTTGACTATGTTATTAACCATCAATTTGATAGCACGATGCTATGACATAGTTTATTACTTTGATGAGAAAGAATTTAATTATTTTTTGTGATGTTTAACAAGGAAAAAAAGATATGGAGATATACCATGGGACTCTATATAGTGTCTTCACTCGTCATGAAGGGATGATAAATAGACTAATCTTACTTGAGGAGTAGAAATAAGAGAGTGCTCTGATACCATTATAAAAATTATGAAAGGATTAAGGTTAGTTGTTCAAGATGGACAGGTAAATGATTTGAAGCCATATATCCTCCCTCAATTATATCAAAACGTCCCTGCACTCAATAACTTTGTGTAAGAATCTGCTGTGTAACTATAAACATTCTTAGTTCAAATTAGGACACTCTGAATCACTGAATCTTAATATGCATTTGTTTCCTATCCTTATTGGCCCTTTAGGTTGGGATCCAATTGATTTCAATTTGATCTCTCCAAGCATTGATTTTCTTTTTAACTTTATATGTTTTTTCACACAGAATTTTCTAATATTGTCTTGGTTCCGTTTCTGATTATACTATAGGCTTTTTCTGATCATGACGCATGTGGTCTTGCAGGGTGACCAAGCATCTATTCTGGATGACATAATTGATTATGTTAAATACTTGCAGCTCCAGATCAAGGTGACAACTAATGTGCTTGATTTCCTAGTCGAATTCATCTATCCATTGAAAAAATAAAAAAGTCATCTACATCATCTCCCTGTTTTACCTTAAAGCTTCCCTCCTAAACTGTGCAGGTTCTAAGCAAGCACAAGCTGTGTGGAAAGGAGCCAGTCCATCCTCTTATTCATATTGAGGTGACACTTTTTTCTGTTCCCTTTTCTTCTATGGAATTGCTACAAGTGTTATTTCCATTAGCACAAAAAATCCACCTTCTTCAAATGCATTTTCAGAAAATCTAGGGCATGCTTGTCATATATGGCTGTTTTTAATCTTAACCATAATTATGTGACTATATGAACATTTTACTTGTGTATTCTTTATTTTGTTGGGTAAGGAAAGATTGTACCAAAAAAATTAGTATACATTGTCCAAGTTTCCATTCAATCTACTACTAGTCTCACACTATTAGAATAATGCCTCTTCATTTTTTCTGCTCTTATATTATCAAATACATTTTTTTCCTTCTTGGTGCATTTTCCAAACCTAATTATTGAATGGATGAATGAGTGAACAGGAAATGAAGAAAACAAGGAAACAAGAAATTAAAATTTGAGATACCAAAAACACGGTAGTTTTACCAAGTATGAGACAAGGTTTCATCCTCTAGTTTTTAATTTGAGAAGATTTAGAAACCAATGAATCCCTTGACAGAATTTTTCACATAATTAAAAAAAATGCTTTCAAATTATGAGCCATGATTAACATTTGATGGTGGACAGGGATTCGGTCACTATGAACTCTATAATGCATCCTATGAACCACTTGAGGAAAAGATTGCGAAGCTGATGGAGTCGGACACAGCCCTGACAGTGCAGTTGCTCATGAGCAAAGGTCTCTCTTTCATGCCCATGACCTTTGAAGATTCTTACACTCCTGAGTAAGACTGTTTTTCTCCCCTTGTGAAGATGTCCTCCGCAAATTTTGCGAGCAAATCATGTAGATTTTCGCACTATTGAGTAAATTTTAGACTTTCACAGTCCTATAGAACGTCTGGCTTCTGTTTTTTTTTCTGGGGAAAACTTGTAGAACCTGATATTTGTGGCCAATTTACTCAATTGCTCTGGTGTATGCTTTTGTTGTTTTTTTGGGTATTCTCTTGTGAAAGACAATGTTCAGGAACTTGGTTCGGGCTCCAGACTTGAGCCCTGCCTGGGCTGAGAAACTTGGGGGAGTCCAAGTGGACTCACCCGAGTAGCGTGCAGGGCCAAAAAGTGCTCCTACAAATAAAAAAAGAACCTTAAAATGGCAGGTGTACATGTGGGGTGAGGTTTGTATAAGGTGTCAATCTTATACTATTGAAGTAAGGTGTACCTCAAAACTATACCGAAAATGCAGTTTCAGTACTGTAAAGCCTTGTGATGATATGAATATCTATTTTTGGCTCTCAATTATAAAATTTAAAGTTCTAGAAATGATGACAATCAAGCAGATATATAAGCACTAAAAAATATTGAAAATTGATTGGCCATATAAATTGTTGGAAGATGACTATTTTTAGGATGAGAAATCTTTTTTTTTTTTTAATGTATATGAATCTTGAGGTCCAAATGTTCGATTTGAGGGTTTTTCAGCATGAGAGCAACCTTTTCTAGTGGGTTTTTTAGGTGTACTTTATTTTTACACGATAAGGTTGACACCTTATATAAACTTTTCTCATATATATATATATATATATATATATATATATATATATATATATATATGTGTGTGTGTGATTATCTATAAGGAGACTATTTATCTTTTGTACGTGGAGGTTACAATCATTTTTGTCCTTTAAATTTTAAAATATATGATTGTAAAAGTACCATTGAATAGACTAAAAAAAAAAAAAAAAAAGATTTCGTGACTCATCCCAAGCTATCTAATATGACATCTAATGAGTAAGAATGATTGTGACTTCCATATATAAAAAATAAATGGTCTTTTTGTAGATAATTTCTTTAAAAGGGTGAGATCTACGTGTTAGAAACTCAAAATTTATTTATTTATTTTCTTTTAAAATTTATGATCCAGTGATTCTTAGATGAACGTCAAAACTTCAAGTTGAAAAAATCTTGCCAAGTGGGTGTTGTGACCAAGGGAATCGACCGATACACAAATGTATTACTTGAGGATCAAATGTCCATCTCTTAAGTTGGACGCAAATAAGGGAACTCAACAAAAAAAACAGAAACTAAATATCCAAACATATTATTTAGAAGACGTTCTTTCATAATTTTAAAATTTTATACGTTAGAGATAATACATGCCTAAGAGATGGGCTCAAAATTGGTGTAAAAAATAAATAATGGGTAGAGGACGCATAAGAACAAATGAGTGGGCCAATTGAGAGAAATGTTTTAGGAAAAATTATAGATATTTCCAAAATTAACTTTATAGACATCTTGATACTATTTTTCTCCAACTATAAACCCCAATATTGTTTTTTTTGTATTTATTCAGAGACAATAAATTTAAAATAAAAAAACCCTTCTCAAAGTTCCCATTAGATTTGAATACTTTCTGGTTTTCAGAGTTTCTCCTCTCTCTCTATCAAACTTTCATGTTTTCTCCCCAAACTCTCCTCTCTGTCACTCTCTAGGAAATCTCACTGTGCCTATCGTCTATCTCTCTCTACCAAACTTTCACGTTTTCTTCTCAAAATTTCTCTCTTCCCAAGCCCTCCTATCTCTCCCTACCAAATCTCACTGTGCCTAAACTCTCTCTCCCTCTGCCCAAACTCTCTCTCTCAAATCGCAGACGCTCTCTCTCAACGATTCAAACTACCCACAATCCTAGTCTATCTCTCTGTTTGTAAGCTATGACCCGGTCATGGACTCTCTCTCTCAACATTCCAAACTACCCCCAATCCCAGTCTCTCTCTCTCTCTCTCTGTTTATGACCCTCTCTCTCTCTGTGACAGCAGGTGTTCCACATGTGTCGCACATAAGCTCCAATTCTCTCTCTAGAATCTGGCTTGACAGAAAAAGATCCTTCTTTGATCTCTATGGAAGAAAAGGAAGTCAAACAAGGCCACCCAAAAAAATTGCAGTAAAGTCTTACTCAAACATGGCAGGAAACTGTGAAGCTCAGAGCCCAACTTCTTTCCAGCTTCTGCAAATCTCTAAATGAGCTCAAAAATTGAACCGAAATCTCTGAGGCCGACCCAATAAGGGGTGGTTGTTGGAGTCAAAAGTTCTTTTTTTTTGGGTCGCAACAAAAAAAAAAAAAATCCCAAAGCTTTGTAGATTCCAAGGCGGTCCGGCAAGAGTATTTGCCAGGTCCAAATAAATTTTACCGTCCACCACAAAAATGTGCCTAATTAAAAATAAATAAATAAAAAAAATTTCATAGATAAAAGAAGAAAGAGCAAAAATACAAAAAAAAAATATTGTTGGAATTAGGTTGGGATACAAAAAGTATTGGAAAAGTATCAATAATTTATTTATTTTATTGAGATTGTTTATACCATTTTTTTTTTATACAAACAAATTGTAATGCGTTTTAAATTTCAAAATTGGTGGTTGTACATTCTTTTTTTTTTTTTTAATTTACAAAAGGGCATTTCATATATAACGAATAACAATAACAAAAGTACTAAGAAATAATGTACTCTTAGTGGAGAAGCGAATGGCTTTTTTGAATGGAAATCCTAGGATCCACTTCAAATCACCGAGTATTTTCAGAATTTTTAGCTTCTAATGTCTTATGAGTGCAAAATTTGGATGTCGTTAACATGGGGCACACTTTCAAAAATTTAAAAATAAATATTTTTAATAAAAATAAAATAACCATAATATCTTTGAAATTTTTAGGGGTGTTTTCGTTATTTTATTTTTTCAATAATATTTTTTTATATTTTTTGCAAGTGTGAGTTTAAAAGAGAAGTAGATGACCAAAATTTGCGTGAAAATATTTTATAAAAAAATTAAAAATAAAATAATGTAGATATCTAACATTGTAATTAGATATAACTCAACCATATTTGATGGCTATATAAGGGAAAATATATATTATCCTACATTAAAGGAAGTATAGAAACCTTGCCCTTCTATGAAAGCACTTACATAGAGAAGGTTTTAGAGGGTGTGGATATATAATCGTTTAAAATAAGAGAATGAAAAGCAAACAAAAGATTTTTAAATAGTAATGCTTTAAGAACTATTTTTCTTAATATAATACAAAAGAAACTATAAAAAATGTACTTTAATTTTTGTCTAATTGGAAAAAAACCTCTCAACTTTCAAAAATCTTGTCTACACATTTTTTTTTTTTTTAATTTTGACTCGTTTTACTAAAATAGCTTTAACGATAGTCATACTACTGTGAAGGTCCTATCATAAAGTACCTTGATACGGTAGTCATTACGGTAATATAACTGTCATGAAGGCTATTTTGATAAAAAAAATATCAAAATTGAAAAAAAAAAGTGTAGACGAGATTTATAAAAGTTAAAAATTTTTTCCAATTAAAATATATTTTTGATAATTTCCCAATATACAAGCAAATACTAAGGTGGCAAGAGAGAAAATATATACATTGTTTGTTTGTGATATGGTTCTCTAATCTGTCTATTCACAACGTAACTATAAAGAAATTGAACGAAAATGCAATTCATCAACTGTTTCCTCAAAACAAAAAATGAAAATAGGATTTGGTTTGTTTTTTACCGTAATTTGGAGGGACGTGCCCAACTTGTGAGTAATTACAAACCGATTTGGTTTGTTTTGCTCTGTAATTTGGAGGGATGTGCCCAACTTTTGAGTAATTAAAAACCTTCGGTATCAGGTAAGAGGCAATGGAGAATGGACACATACACATTGATATTTCTTAGGAAATATTTTCACACGAACCGGACATACCCTTAACATTGGCAAGTATTACCAAGATGGAACTAGTTATTGAAATAATTGGCAAGTATTACCAAGATGGAACTGGTTATTGAAATAATGAGGGGATTAGTCTCGTTAAACTAGTTTCTTCACCAATTGAACAAGTTTTATTGGGTTTGAAATATTAAAAGAAAAAAATATTTTAAAAATAGGAAAAATTTTGTACATATCCTTAATTCCCCATCTTATTTTACGGTAGACCATCCTTCTATTTTTCTTTCAAGCGGTATAAAAAAACCTTCAAGTATTTCACTGTACCCATCATATTTTCTCTCTCACGTTTATTCACTTTTGTCCACAAAAACTAGCATCAACAAATTGTTTTATTTCATCTCAATTCAAAAGTTTTTTTAAAAAAGTACAAAATATAGTTAAAAAAACTTTTGGATTGAGATGGAATAAAACAATTTGTTGAGGCTAGTTTTTATAGCCAAAAGTGAATAAACGTAGGAGAGAAGAGGGATACAGTGAAATACTCGAGGGTTTTTTTATGCCGTTTCAAAGGAAAATAGAAGGAGGGTCTCCTGTGAAATTAGATGGAGAATTAGGGGCTTGTACGATATTTTTCCTTAAAAATATGTAATATATTAAAGGGAAATTTATCAAAATTACCATAACAGATGAACAATTTAACATCTTGCTGTGAAAAGAAAGTAAATATTGTATATCCGGTTAATATAGGTGTATATTATAACAAGTAAATATTAGAAATGTAGGATATTGTGTCATATATTTTATAGTAAGTCTCGGTATAGTTTAGGTGTATATGATTTAGTTTCTATTAGTATCATTTGTAATTTGTCTATAAAAGACAAGTCTGTATATTCATATCAATGAATGGACACTGAGCCTCTTCAAATAAACTTGAGACTCTTCACATGGTATCAAAGCAAAATTCATCTTAACTGTATTCATTCCTCTTCTCTAAAGCATTGTCGCCGATTTCAAGACGAGTCTGTTGCTCATCCAGTCAATGCAAATGATGTCGAGTAGTGTTTCGAATCGCTGATCTGTCCTATATGTCAAGTCATGTTTCGATTATCTAATATGTCTCTGCGCCGAGTCGTGTTTCGCCTCTGATCTGTCTCTATGTCGAGTCATGTTTCGACTCTCTAATCTGTTTGATCTTTTTCAAGAGTTCCTAAAGCTATATGTTCTAGAGGCTTGTTGATTCGCCGTTGTTTTTGTGCTGATTGATAAAGCAATCAGAGTATGCACCTGAAGATCCAACTGCTCATTTCCATGACTTGGTGTTCAAACTACAACTGCTCTATTTCATAGCATCTTGAGTTTGAGGGGAAGTGTGAAAGGAAAATAAATATTGTATATCCGGTTAATATAGAAGGTGTATATTGTAATCAGTAAATATAGGAAATATAAAATATTGTGTCATATATTTTATGGTAAGTGTAAGTATCGTTTAGGTGTCTATGATTTAGTTTCTATTAGTGTCATATGTAATTTGTCTATAAAAAACAAGTTTGTATATTTATATCAATGAATGGACACCAGGAGTCTCTTCAGAGAAACCTGAGACTCTTCACACTTTCATCTTTGGGTTTTATTTCAAAATACCCATAAAAAACACATTATTTAAAGTTGGGCTAGTTGCAAATGAGTAAATTATCAAATAAATCGTCTCTGATGGATATTTTGATAAATTTCCCTATATTAAAAACCATAGTTTTCGAGCTCAAGTGAGTCGACTCGGCCTGGGCCGAGTTCCTTGGCCTCGCCCTACTGCAGAGGCCAAGGGGCCCCGAGTCCATGGTGCAGTTGCTGCTGGTCCATTGGGTGAACATGAATCGCTGGAAAAACGAAAGACTCTGTTCAAAATACTAAATTTGTTTTTCATAATAGGAAACTTTTGTAAACTGAAAATTTGAAATTTGGGAATGATTTTGATCGCATTTTGGAACCTTTCCATGTTTTTAACAAAAAATATTATCTTTATGATAAGACTTGGGTTCATTAAAACCCAAATCGAACAACAATTTATAACGAAATTATCGGGTTTTTAGGGTTCTTCGTTCATCCAAAAAAAAAGCCATCAATTTCTTCCGTTCTCCCTTATTTATCCATGAAATTGATTGATTATGTGTTCTTTTTCAATCTATTGAATATATCTACGAAAGCCCTCTGTTGATTCTCGTGTTTATCATGTTTAATCACCTTAAATTTACGGTTTTAGGGTTCTATGCACGATTTTTCTTTTTTTCCACCAAACTTAATTGTTCTTTGCTTATTTCTATACCAAATCAGAAGTTTTTTGGATTGTTTTGAAGCTTTGGAAATTAGCTTCAAGAGGCCTATACAGATAAGTGGTTTTCTTTCGCCATTATTGACTGATTTCATGCATCAAATAGATAACATCATTACTCTATGACAAAAACACCAATTCTATTATTTCTCTCTAATTATTCCATATATATATATATATATATATATATAGAGAGATTATTTTGAAGCTTTTGAAATCATCTTCAAAAGCCCTATGCAAATTTATGGTTTTTTTGCCCCAATATTGATTGATTTCGTGCAAGATAGAACTAATATTGATGAACAATAAAAAATTGTAATTATAGAGGTAATATTGATTATTATTATTTTTAATAATCAACAATAATGTTTTGATCATTATTTTTTTAAGATATTGAAATAACTTGAAAACCCCTATTATGGCTTTATGTTTTTTTTAATATCGATTGATTTATTGTATCATAGAGGTAATATTGATAAACTGTGTAAAATCTAATATTTTTTCTAAATTATCAACAATAATATTATGATTATTATTATTTTAATAAGAAAAATTATTAAAATTAGTCATATTTAATTAATTCTAAAAATAAATATCACTTTTGTTAGAGTGAACGTGCATTTTTATCACTTCTAGGGTTTTTAGAATTAATGAGATGTAAGAAAAAAATTTTTTTAAGAGTTAAGATAAAAGGAGTTCCAATGGACACACTTTGAATAGAAGCTGCTCCTCATTATATATAACTAATTTTTTTATGTGATTTTGAGCTTGACTCGGCCAGGGCCCGAGTGCCTTGGCCGAGTCGTTGTTTTGAACCTTGTTAAAAAACCATTGTCCAACTTTATTTGGCCAGTCGAAAGCCTATTAGTCAAATTGGCTAGAAATGGTTAACATTGGTTTTTACCTTGTTATAAACCAAACAGACCAAAACACCAACCGACAGTCTAGCCGTTCTAACGACAGTTCAGTCTTGATAACATGACATAGACACTCTTGTTTATAATTTTTTGTTGTGTAGGCTCACCAAGATACGATATTTTGTCTAATACTTTAGGAACTCAAACACTTGTTAATCTTCCACTTTGGAATCCCATTGCAAAAGCATTATATATCACATAAAGTTTTACCTCTCATTTGTTTTAACAATATATAGATATGTTGCACTAAATGCTAGTTTCAATATTAGTATTTGTGATACATACATTCATAAATTAAATATGTAGAATGGCGGATCAATATTTATGTAGTCAACCCAATTAATTAAAAAAATAAAAAGTTATTAGAACCATAATAAAATAGATATGGATGGAGAAATGAAATGTAAAAAGTTGCTTGGTGGTGGATGAGAGAAAGAAGCCACAAAAAAGGATAGAGAAACTCATCTTATCTCATTTGACTTGTTGACCAAGCCAACCAACCTACATATTGCTTTAGGACAACAATAACAACCCACGAAACCAAAAGCAAAGGAAAAGAACAAAATGGAAAAGCAACAAAAGCATTACAGAGAGAAAGAAAAAACAAAAAACCTCTATAGGCTTAATTTGTCTACTTCACAAATCAACCCAATCAAATGAAGAAGGTGTGTGTGAGAGAGAGAGAGAGAGAGAGAGAGAGAAACACATGGGGAGAGAGAGAGACTGAACAAGAAAACAACAGAGGAGAGAGAGGTGATGAAAAAGAAAAACAGAGGGAGAGAAGAGAGCAAGAAAACATCAAGAGAGAGAGGATACATTTCCTTTCTTACATTTACTATAACACCCCACCCAAACAAAGAAAATGATATGGAAAATTGCAAAAAAAAAAAAGAAAAAGGATCGACATGAAAATTCAGCAGAAATCCAACCTGGGCTTCTTTTGCACTGTGATAATCCCTTTGACATGGTCTCTGCAAACCCTAATATCAGAGTGATCTCTGAGATCCTCAATGCTTATATACTGTTGCTTCACCATTCTCGTGGATTCTCCTCTCTCATGAACCCAAACGTAAGGCCTGCAAGTCTCATCGCACATGTAAAGGCTCCCATCTTCCGTAGCCATTGTTGTTCTGTAAATGCTTTTGCACCCCAACTTCTTATACTTGCCTGGTTTCACTGTGTGAGCCTTCTTCAAAATGGATCCAACCCTTATCTGCAAGTCGATAGGCTTCTCTGTTAAATTCCATATCTTTGTCGATAATCCGGCCCCTACGCTTCCATAGAAGCAGAAGCAGTCCATTGTAGAGAGAGAGAGAGAGGGAGAGGGATATTGGAAGTTGGTTGGGAGATGAGAAAACAGTGGGTTTAAGATAAAGTTGGGGTGAAAGAGAGGCAAATGCTTTGAGAGAGAGAGAGAGAGAGAGAGAGAGAGCAATTCTTATTGTTTAATGAGGTGGGGGAGAGAAAAATACAGTGGCTTTGTCCTGTGTAAGGAAGTGATGGGAAGGCTTTGTGATCGCTGTCTAATGGGTGGGTTGTACGGTGATGGTGAGAGAGAGAGATTAAAGGCATAGAGGAGGGAGAGAGAGATTGACCACACACGTGGAGGGAGCAATGTTCCCAACCTCAACCTCTGCCGCTCCAACTTGGAACCGACCCGTCAAACTCGAACCACCCACTCATTTGGTTTTCGCCGGGTATTCAAAATATATATACATAAAATCTCAAAAAAGTATGGGATCTGTTGTAATGTGTTTTTTTTTTCTTTTTGACAAACATTAGAACGTGTTTTGGTCATGACTATTTATTTTTATATTTTTCTTCTTTTTTTTTTTTTAGAAATTTTGAAAAATACTTTTGAGCATATTTCGACTTTTTAAAATCCATTTTTTTCATTACTTTTCAATTTCATTTAGACATGCTTTGTTTAATCACGTGGAAAATATACTTTTTATGTCTTTTTGTATTTTTTCTTTATTTTTAATACTTTTTGGATCGGGTGGGATGTGCCCGGTTAAGCCGGACCCGGCCCTTGGCAAGGGGGCCGTTCGAACACAGGGAGGGAGTGAGATAAATCAAACCTCATGTAGGGATATTTTGGTAACTTTAGGAAGAGTCCTTTTAAGTTTGGCCCGTCATCATTTTGTCGCCACCAGTATGGGTAAAGTTAGAGGTTGGGGAAGAGCAAATATGATGAATGTGGGGACATAATAAAGGTCTCCATAAATATATTTTATTTTACAAAAATTCATCAAAAAGTGCTCGAGGTATCAACTATTTAACATCTGATTCTGTTTTATTATTTAGTTTCGAGCATCCATAGAAAGACTTATAATCATAATTCAGTAGAGTTGATATTTTAGGAATACTTTGATAAATAGATAAAATGTTAATAGTTGATGCATTGAGTGTGTTTTGATAAATTTTCATTCATATTTTATCTTCTTTAGGAAAATAACATTTCTGGACAGAGTATTTTCTGAGTGGCTTTACTCATAATTTTCCTTTATTTATTGAATGATTTTAAATTTATTTTTACCCTCGATCCATAAATTTGGAGTTATAAAACAAATGAATCAATGTAAATACATTTCTACTGTCTAAATTGATAGTCCGAAAAGTTACAAAAGAAAATAGGTTTAAGGCTCAAGGTCCTTTTCTTTTTCATTCACAATCTCGATGATAAACTAGCAAAACTTTAGATCTAAAACCCATCTCAAAGATGGTCAATATATATTTATGGTTTCTTACATGTTCTAGACGCATCAAAGACAAGATTTCCCTAACGATACTGAACCACCTTTTATTAACTTTTTCTCATAGAAACATCACAACAATTATTTTAAAATCTCACATCCTTCTTTATTTTAGTGATGTACATGTATCTGAATCTATCTAAAAGACAAATTGTCATTTTAGCCACCCACATCAGACATTTTATCTGTGTCTTTATAGCACAGACTTGCGTCTCCATGTAAAAATACAAGCCCCAAGATAGTGACAATTTTTATGTGCTACAATCCCAATGTAATGTTGAAATCCATGCTCTTATGCAAAAAACTTAGCTGAAATTCATGCACTGAAAAAAAGGGACTAGTTTGCACACCCATGCCCTAAAAAACCCACATAAAAAAATAAAATAAAAGAGGAAAACACTAAGAGGCCCAATCAAAATGAAATGGTTGTTTCGACTATGAGTAGTTCATTTTGGGTGGACAAACTAAGACATAGGGGTGGATTGCTAAAAACCTAGGTGGCCACATTACCTTGCGAAAATAAAGACAAAACCCACATTTTAAGCGCCTTTAGTTGCTAAAGGAGTGAATACGAGAGATTTAAGGATAATTTGTCTCCTAGAAACTCTAGAATTTTTTATATTTTATTTAAAGAAAGGACGACAATAAATAAATTAATCTATAAAAGCAAACAAAACAACAAAGAAACTCGGACACCATCACGAGAAACATAGAGCTCTATAGCATCTAGTTATAGCCTTGAGTTGAATTACACTGGGAAAAGTTTATTTAACTTTGCCACTATATTAGGGGTAAGTTACTGTTAAAAAATCTAGTAGAAAGGAGTGATTTGAAGTTGAAAAAACTTTTAATAGATCATCTCAATCTCGAGATATATAGATATAAAAAAAAAAAAGAATTTCAAGTCTTAACAATAGTGCATTTTGTAACAAGTATCTAGATCGTTTATTTTCAAGACTTTCAAGTATTTACAGATCTGTATCATTTTTTAAATTTAAAATTTTATAATTAGGGTTGAATATAGATTTTTAAGCCATCGTAAGGTTTCTGACACTTTCGAGGGGTGCTTACTTGTAGAAGGTGGCACCTTATACAAAACCTCATCCTTGTATTTTTGCTAACAATAAGATTCATTTGACTTCTTCTGGACAATTTTTGCTTGTATCTACTAACATATTAACTAAAGATATTATCAACTCAGTCTCTATCGAATGGTTAAAAACACGTTGACAATAATATCGCATATTAATTCTAGCCTAACAATTAAAACTGGTACCAACTTCTGATACTATTTGCAACACACTTTAGCCATCCGAAAACATTCATACAGCTATTGTCTCCCGACACATAGATTATATGGTTGTGGAGACATGTATAAATGTCTTTTTAGGTAAGTTTCATTTGATTTTGACAGGGGAACGAAAGGTTATTTTTCTTGGTAGAGTAGATCAACTTAACTTTATCTCAACTAACCTTTTGTTAAAGTGCGTAAGGTGAGATTATCACACCATAGGCTAGGACGGTCACAGTCTACCTAAAACATGCAAGCATACCTGATTCATGCACCCAAAAAAAAAAAAATATATGTATATATATATATATATATATATATGCAATAAAACTCAGGGAATAAGTGAAGTGTGCTCCTTAGGGAGCAATATGTACACTTGATCCCTTGGGCAGAAGATCTGCTGCCTTGGAAAATCTTTTTGATATGAAATTTAAGGATCAAATTTAAAATCATGGCAATTCAATCAAAGAAAGGAAGGATTTTGAGTTCATGAACACCTAGGCGTAATCATCAAAGAATTGTATGTTCTCTGTTTAATCTTAAAATGACATGTTCTGAGGCATATCTGGAGCACATTTTTCAAATTTCCTTTTCTAAGGTTGATTGCTAGGTCAGATAGATTACATCCTCAATTATTCAGGGTCCATAAAATCTCCTAAATAGGGTTTTAACTGAGGGAGAAAATGCACATTTTGCAATTACAGGAGCATAAAATATTTTCAAAACAGCAAAGAGTGCATACTTAGCCATAAGCAAATAAATAAATAAATAAATAGAATTTCAAAAGCAGATGATAAAACTCCGATTTTGGAAAATTTTATCAAACTATCCAAAAGAGATGCACTATTTAACATTTTGCATTTTATCACTATTCCAATTCATGATCATGTATATTTTTATGATATCCTAAAATTATATTATTCTACATGGATAAAATGTTAAATAGTTCATATCTTATAGATACTTTTATAAATTTTATTTTGTTTTAAAGAGGAAAATAGTGGATAAGATAAGAAATCCAAGGTTTAAAAGGATCTAAGTTTAAATGCTGGAACTTATGATCTCTGATGTTCTCCTTCTTTCCCCTCTTGCTTTGCCCCGCCAACAAAACGAATTGGAAAAGCAGAAGGCGGATAAGAGTTGACATTGGAAATGCATTATTCTAAAAAAAGGGTTTGGTTTCATTTTATATCTATCGTATGACCATAAGTTTTGGTGCCAATAATAACTCCCATAGCACCTCTGTAGAATCAATTTATCACGATATTCTAGGACGATGATATCATGTATATAATTTAAATGCAAAGTTTATTAATTTGAGTTTGAGAAGAGATGCATCATTACCTAAAGGAAAAAGTTTATATAAGTGTGAGGCTCTAAAGAATCAAATTAAGACACACCTAAAAAATGTCTCTTCAAATTGCTCATCTAGACCTTAAGATACATGAACATCAGAAAAAATGGATTTTAAGTTTTGAAAATAGTTCATCTTGCAATGCATTTTTGGAACGTCAATTTTCAAGATTTTCAAATTTTTATAGATCTGTTCGATCTCTATTTTTTAAGCTTTAAATTTTATAATTAGAGGTGAAAATAAATTTTCAAGTTATTACAAAGATATCTAGTATTGAAACCACATCTTTTGACACTTTTTGAAGATGCGCCTTACTTGGATTGTTTAGAGCATCGGCCTTATACAAACCACACCCCTAGCTTTTAAATGCTAATAGGCAAATAGGGAGCAATTTGTAAGTATTTGATAAGGAATGTGCAAGTTAAAACTTTATTTTGAACAGTGACTCTCAATATATTTTGAGATACATTCGAAATTATTGTCAACTCTATAATTTTCAAAATGTTAAATATATTTTATTTGAAAAAAATTTATAGGGTGAAGCCTTAAACAATCAAATTAGGGCGCTTCTCAAAAATTACTAGAAGAAGTTGTTTTGATGCACAAAATTCCTCAAATCAATCATATGAACCACAAGATATATGAACATGAGAAAAAATAAATTTCAAGTCTTGAAAATAGCATGTTTTCTAATGCATTTTCTAGATCATCAATTTTTAAGATTTTTCAAATATGCATATATTTGCTCGATCTATACTATTCTTGAAACTTCAAATTTTACAATTACATATGAAAATAAATTTCAGGACATCACAAAGATTTTCAGTACTGAAACGCCGCCTTTCAATACTATTTGAAGGTGCACCTTGATTCTTTAGGGCCTCAGCCTTATACAAACCCCACCCTTTATGTTTTAATTGTCTTGTTTGAATTCATACTACAAGTGCTAATACAAAACTCATAATAAACAATAACAGAAATAATTAATATTTTGAAGTAATTAGCTGATAAATTCCCAATAAAAAAGACAAAAACGATGATATCCCCGTAAAACTCTACCAATAATATCTCGATAAAGTTAGCTATCAAGCCTCCAACTAAAGAAGAACTAGTGGTGAAAAAGTACCAAAGTGATGCCAACATCCCAGGTTCCAGTTCCTATGAACCTTGAGCTTGAAGATCCTAATGTATATACAAACAATTTCTTTTTTTACACTATTTACTATTCGATAGTGCTCGTGAATCTCATGATATATACCCAAAGTTTCATATTGAACTTCAACGGGAACTTCTCGAGGCAATCACGCATTGATCTAGTTGCCACCGGAGCCAAAGGACTGTATATTCTAAAAATATAGTTATTTGAGTCCCTTACAATTTATTGCTTTTAACCCCACTTTTTTTTTAGGGTTTGGTTTGCATAAGCTTGCAACTTCATTTGTAAAAGTGTAAAAATATGGCATATCTTTTAGACTGTCTGAATAAAATGAACGTTATAGATTAGTGTTAATTGTGCAAATAAAAGTGCAACCTCATGTAAACGTTTATCTTCATTTTATCAATAGAAATAAATTCTAATTTTCCATTCACGTTTGCCCTAGAGCTGCCAAGGTTAGAGCGTTAATTTAGGATGGAAGTGATAAAAATGGCATCCAACATATCTCATGGGCCATTAACCCGTAAAACTCATGTTAACCTAATGCTGCGTTTGGGAGCACCATAACCTAATTTCCATAATGCATTTGTTGGGGCACTCCACTGCTGCCTCAGAAATCAAGCTGGAACTGTCACGCAAAGCAAAATGTGCCATAACGCGTTTTTGGCGCCATCTAAACAAAGCCCAAATGGAGAGAGTTCTCATTAACCCAGTGTTTTAAAAACTAGAATCATTTTCGATCTCCCACCCACAATGCAGATCAGGATCAGCCAAAGGAGTGAAAAATCACTTGACAATAATAATAAGCAAAATCTGGGAGGTTAGGGGAGCCCGATCACCTACCCAATCCAGATAGGCAATTCCCGATAATAAATAGCTGGGTTTCAAAACATACATAAAACCACAACATGGGGTAAATAGCTACCTTTTTATGCGAAGCTAGTGTGCATTACACTTCCTGGGCATATTCCCTAGAAGAACTTGAAATACATGTCATTTGAGTTGGATCTGTAGAACTCTTTTATCATTTCTCTCAATTTATAGTCTTCACTTGTATAACAATGGTGTGGTAGAAAAAAAGACAATGCTTTAAACAAATGAGAAAAAAAAATGCATTCTCACCATGGCATCAATATTTGCTAATATGAAATGAACCGAGGTAGTAGAGAAGAAAAGAATATACATGGATGGACAGACATCACTTCTCATGATCAGCAGTATCAATCTTGATTATGAGGGGCTGATTTAGATCCGATGCAGCATCTGCAAGAGTAGGTAATTGAGGTGGGGTCCAAACACTCTCGACCTCTGCATTTGCCTCCAGTGCTTTCTCCAAAGATGACTTCGCCACTTTAGTAACAAGAACCATAAGAACCACTGCAGAAAAAGGAGAAAGAAATAGAAGGATCATGTAAATTGAAACAAGGGTAGCATTTATCATATGCTGAAACATTTTCATCTCATAAGTGAATGCTAATACTTCAGGCTGGTGTGAAAAACTCAACGACTCTGACTCGACTCACCCAAGTCACTCGAGCTCGTCTAGCGAGTACCAACCTGAGTCCTTGATAATTAGAAAGCTTAAAACCCAATTATGCTACTGAAACTACATACTTCAAAACCCACTTTTGCTACTAGAAATCCAGGAGAAACCAAGTGAAAAACATAGGGAAGCAAGCACTGCCCAAATACTCACCTGAAATTACAAGACCAGATACAAGAACCACCTGCATTCCCATAGGCCATATCATATAATCAGATGCTGTGGATTAAAAACGCATCTCATGTACAGGTATTGCACCTTGATATTATAATGCCACTAGAACCAGAAATGTAGAAGATAAAAAAAAAAAGCTCCGATGTTGAAGCATGATGCCCCAATTTTATTACTTGGATTCAGCTAGCACTAAGAGCAGTAATACATGTTACCTAGAGATAAGCATTCCGCGCATTTACAAATAATTCAAAGATTACAAACACATTGGGATCTCACAAATTATCACTTTTACAATGACCAAATACCCGAATATACGTTGTTCATATGGAGTAATCTAATAAAAAGAAAATAGTGGAGATTTTGAAATTGACAGGGGCAAAGTATCAAATGGACTTGGAGAAAACAAAAGAGCTACATTATTTCCATTCTTCAGTAAATCCCTCATAATGGCATTTTATCAACTCTAAAAAGACAGGGTAATCCATACTAACCCAACGAGTAGTCGAAATCTCACTCCATCCATGTGTAACATCAGATAAGTCCTTCAAAGTTGTCCCAACATACACCAAGGCAAGTGTAATTGGCTGCAAATGAAAATCTCTCAAACATTGTTAAGTTTAAACCAATTTTACTGCAAAATCAATCACTAATACAGAAGCTGTGGAACACATGACAAAAATGAGGAAGCCATTCTACATAAATCCTCAAGTCCAAAACTTCGAGAGATGCAATTCTGAAGAAATACATATTGACATAGAAAGGTGAATTCAAGGAAAATCATGTATACATCATTAACATCTATCCAGCATCAGCTTTAGCTGCTTACCATGAACACTGCAGTTAGATTTGTGTGCTTCAATGAGAGGAGGGGATTACAGGTGATGTGGTGTCTACACTTGAGGGAGGAATATTTTTCAATAAATTAATATTAAGGAGATGTGTTGAGTCATTTCATGATCCAGGTGTTTTTAGAGTGTACACATGAATGGAAAGTATAGATGCATTAGGGGGTGGAAATTGTAAAGCCTTGATGATGTTATTCTACCATTTGTTTCTGGTTATAGCCTTCTATGAGTGACTTTTCCCTGATTCTTTGGGGAAGCATGCTCCTTTTTCTTTCTTAGAAAGTGTGATGGCTTTTTAAAAGCCCCTACATCTTAGTGGATACCATCATCGCTTGAGCCTTCAAATTTCCTAGCTATTATGTTTTATGCTACGATGCCCAGATATAGGTATGGCTATAGACATGATAAGGAGAACAGGGATACACCTCAGCATTTCAAGAAGTCCAGGACATAGATGCAGATGCTAGACTTCTCTATCTAACACATCAATAACTCTATATTAAAGCTTGTAGAACCATGTGCATCGACACATTGACACATATATATACCATATCATAATGCATGAATATTAGTGGTTATATGTTCTAAGTGCCATTTTATACAACATTCAAGTATCCAAGCAGTACCCATATCACTATTTGTGGCAACACTGGCACATTAAGTATATGCAAGTGTCCATGCATCAACGGTGTTTAATAGATATAATGAACCTGGCAATAATCTTCGCATTCATTTATAAGGTCAAAACGATAGGATTTTTCTTTTTCTTTTTTTGGGTGAGGAATAACAAATGCAGGTTACAAGGGTGTCCGGATCATGGAAATTACTAGGGGTTGAGGAGTTCGTGATGCAATGACTTTTAAAAAAAAAAATTTGTTATTTTTTAGGTTTAGGGTTATTTTTGTCTTTATCAGATGTAGAGATTTCTGGGATAGAATTGAAAAGTTTATTTTATTTTTAAAGATGAAATAGTTAGGAAACTATTTATAGGATTTATGCGAGGTTGAGAAAAGGGACGAAGATAGAGATTTATATGAGATATAGAGAGAGGAGAGAAAGAGAAAACATAGGGGAGAGAGAAAGAATTTTTGCGGGGTTTTTTATTCTTTTTTTTTGTTAGTTCCTTTAGTTGGTATTTAGAGGGAAGAGGTCCCTTTTTTGAGAACTTGGTTAATTGAGAATAAAGAAGTTTTGATCTTATAACACGATCTTTGGGGTATACTCCCTTGCAGACCTTGCGCGAGGGTTATGATCTCACCCATTTATTATTACTATTATTATTTTAATTATTTATTTCTCATCTTCCCTCCTTCCCTACATTAGTTGGTACCAGAACAAGAAGATCCAAACTCACAATGCCACCAAAACCTGGTCCTACGATTGGTGATTTAATGCCAAACACTATAGAATATATAAACAAAGTTGTGGAGGGTATCCGGGTAGAGGTTAGCGAAATAAATCAAAGGTTGTAACAATTAGAAGAAATCATTCTTCGAGAAGAGGGTGCCCACAACCATGAAGATTTGACACCAAAATGCACCGTAGAGACAAGTCGAGTCCTACAACCAACTCGGGGTGTTGATCCCGAACGTAACGAACAAATTTTCAGGCACGACCCACATCCTACAGAATGTCCACGAGATCTCTAAAAAGTCGATCTCCCTAATTTTATGAGGAAAGTAAGGTTAAACTTGTTGTAACCAAGCTCCGAGGGTATGTAGTGGCCTGGTAGGAACAAGTCCAACAATCCCAACTTTGCGGTGGAAAGGCAAAATTTCGAACTGGCAAAATATGAAAAAGAAATTGAAAAAAAACTTTCTTCAGGAGGATCATGAGCAAATTTTCTTTTAAAACCTCGAAAATCTTTGATAGAATGAAAAGGAAGTGGACGATTATTCCGGGGAATTTTATACGCTTGTTGGCTCGAAACAACCTCCAAGTTACTGAAGGACAAAAGGTTGGTCAGTATGTAAATAGACTCCAACCACCTGTTAGAGATGAGGTCTTTCTACATCAGCCATGGACCTTAAGCAAAGCTTTTCAAATTGCTTTATGAGTAGAGACTAAATTCCAATGGAGCACTAATAAGTGCTTTTCACCCAGAAGGAGGTATTGTGCCACCCAAAATTTAAGAAAACAGGGATTCCTTAAAGTTTACTTGTTATCGATATAATGAAACATGACACCATACATATGAATGCCCAAAAAAGAAGATGGAGGTAAATTTGACTAAAGAAGTAGATGAAATTCAAGTACAAGATTAAGACATAGAAATACTTCCACATGGTGATGAAGGAGACGATCTTTGAATCCAGTTTGAACTTTCAAGCTTGAGGTTGAGCTTCTTCCAACCCCAGGCGAATGATGCAATAACTTTTTTAAATTTTTTATTTTGTAATTTTCTAGACTTTTTAGGTTTAGGGTTATTTTTGTCTTTACTGATTGTAGAAATTTTAGGGGTAGAATTTGAAAGCTTATTTTATCTTCTAAGATGAAGTGAGTAGAAAACTAGAGAGAGAAAATAGGTAAAGACCAGTTTGACTTTATGCCAGGGACGTCAACTATCGAAGTCATTTTCCTACTTAGGAAACTGATTGAGAAGTTTAGGACAAAGGGAAAAAAGACCTTTATTGACTTAGAGAAAGCATAGGATAGGGTACCTAGAGATTTAATTTAATGGGTGTTGGAAAAGATAGGAGTCACCAAATATTATGTTGACATAGTGAGAGATATGTATAAGGAAGCGCTAACTAGTGTGCAAACAACTAGTGGAAAGACAAGTGAGTTCTCAATGACAATGGGCTTACATCAGGGGTCAACGTCGAGCCCATATCTCTTTGTTTTTATCATGTATGAGTTAACTAGGCACCTACAAGATAAGGTATCGTAGTGTATGTTGTTCACAAATAACATAGTTTTCATCGATGAGACTAGGGGCGGCATCAACACAAAGTTAAAACATTGGAGGGATGATCTAAAATCTAAAGGTTTTAAAATTAGATATGTGGAATGCAAGTTTAGTTATAGTAAGAGTAGAAATGAGGAAGTAATTAAGATTGATGGCCAATAAATACCTAAAAGAGATTGTTTCCAATATCTAGGATCGATAATCCAAGAAAACTGAGAGATTGAAGAACATGTCGCACATAGAATTCGAGCTAGATAAGTGAAGTAGAGATGTGCATCCGATGGTTTACATGATTGTTGCATACCAATAAGACTAAAGGGGAAGTTCTATAGGATGGCTGTAAGACCAGCCATGCTTTATGGGACGGAATGTTGAGTGGTAAAGAAACAATTTATTTATAGGATGAGCGTAGCTGAGATGAGGATGTTGAGATGGATGAGTAGCAAGACAAAAAAGGATAGAATTCGAAATGAATACATGCAAGGGAACTTAGGTGTGACTTCAATAGGCGATAAGATAAGGGAAAATAGACTTAGGTGGGCTAGTCATGTGTAGGCGTAGACCTAATACAACACCGATGAGGGAAAGTAGGCTTCGGTGGGCTAGTCATGTGTAGCGTAGACCTAATACAACACCGATTAGGAGATGTGATTTGGTTCAAGTCGAAGGCTCTAAAAGGGCAAAAAGAATGCCCAAAAGGTCAGCGATAGAAGTAATGAAAAAAGATATCGTAACTTTTGGTTTTACTGAGGGTATTGCCCATGATAGAGAAGAATGGATAAACAAGATTCATGTAACCGATGATGATGTGAGGGTGAGCGAAAAAGATAGAGATTTACGTGAGATGAAGAGAGAGGAGAGAGAGAAAACCGAGGGGAGGGGGGAGAGAGAGAAAGATTTTGGAGGTTTTTTTTTTCTATTTTTTTATTAGAGCTTTCAGTTTTGTATTTAAAGGGAAAATATCCTTTTTAGAGAACTTGGTTATTGAGAAGAAAGAAGTTGTTTCGCTCTTGTTAAGAGATCTTTAGAGTGGACTCCTTTGCAGACATTGAGAGATAATATATTCTCTCACCCATTTATTATTTATTATTCTAATTATTTCTTTCCCATCTTCCCTGTATCAATTTGGGATAATGATTTGGGTAGGGGATGGTATGGATACAAGAGTGAAGTTCTAGGCTGAACTATGAAGTGACAATAACATAATACAGGCTTGCGTTCTACTCCTGGAAAGATTAGCTCCACGCTAGAAGCATTACTAATGTGAAACTTTTAAACGAACTGGAGGGATAAAGAAATGGATAGAGAGTCCATTATTGGGCCACCAAGTGGATCTTTGCTGACCCTTTTACGCAGTGGGGACCAAGTTTTGTCATTGCCAGGTTATCATCTAGATTGTGTGGAGGGAGAAGGATAATAGAAATTTCAGGAGTAATGTTGAGAGAAGTGGTTCTGACAATGAGAAAAGTACAGGACCATGGTAATAAGTGACGCTTGATGCTCATCATCAGAGGATCAGGTAGCCACAGGGGCCATTGAATACAATACCAATTAGTGCCAACACATGAAAAACAAAATCAAAAAGAAATATTCTTTCAACTTATAAATGGCATCTAAAAATGGTAACGCAAGTCTCTACCAAATTTCCATGTGAAGAAAAAGAATAGACTAACCTAAGATTATTCAAGTTTGTGGTATTAAATTTCAAAAAGAAACATTCTAATGCAAGGCATAAATTAGACCTCAGCGTTAGCATACAAACACCGTCTATGCATACAATATGATCATTTTATTAATTCCAAAAAGTCAAAAGGCCTGGGTGATCCTATCAACCAGAACTCAATTAAGCCATAATATGACGGGAAACACGGGCACAAGGAAGTCGCTTACCATCATTCCCAGCCAAGAAGCCAGCATATATTCAACAATGCTAACAGGAGTCACAGAAAGGAGATAGTTCAGCATGTTGAACGGAAGTAAGGGGACAAGCCGAAGCAGCAGCACAATCTAGAGAGGACAAAAAAAATAAAGCACAAGATAATTATTCTACAAATACTAGAGAGGCAAACACCCTAGATTTTATACTCTGTGCATGACTTAGAAAATCATTAGTTCACTATAGAAATCCACTAACTAAATAGTTTGAGATATTGAGGTCACCATAGTAAGGCAACATATTCCAAGCATAGACCAGTCAAACCTTAAAGCCAGATCTCTGAATTGCAATAGCAACTGCCTGAAACTGTGGATAATCCTTCAACTTGGAAATAACATATGCCCTCCCAATCTGTATAGAGGGCACCAACTTTTAAGTATGGATATTGAAATTGAGGCCTTCTAAGGTAAAAATTAAAAATTAAAGGACAAATTCTAGACTGTATTTTGCAAAAATAAAATAAAATAATAATGTCTTTTACAGAATTTCATTGCATGGGAGCACCAATACAATAAATAATCAAATAGTAAAAACATAAATCTTAGAAAAAGGATAAATTACAGGATTTTGATGTTTGAAATCTCTTTCAAATATGTGCATTTGGTTGGTCCACAATAAAGCCCTCCAAAGGAGAGATGGGCTCTTCTATAACAAATTTAGCAGGAAGAGTTCCTAAGGAAAGAGGGAATGCATTCCCAAAATAATGGGGACACATTGCGAACAAGATTACCTCCTAGACCATAAAACAACATTATGAGAACAGTAGTGCCACCTAAGATGAAAGATCCGAATAACTTCTATCAAGTAAATGATGTATCCATTTCAAAGAATCTTTACAAAGAAACAAGGGTTTGCAGAGACTTTTACATGGACCAATTGCGACACGCTATAGTAGAACATTTAACTCTTTGCACTAAGGTTTCCAAGAATCTATAAGTTCTTTGTAAATCCAAAATAATCAAATACGGTCGCCCAATTTGGGCTGCCACCTTAGCCACCAGGGACTTCATAATACAATTACCAAGGTCCCACAATCAAACAAACAATTAAATGCATAGATATCCATGGCCATCCCAAAGTCAGTGAAGTTCACTCTAAAAGCATTGAAGAATATTAGACTAGTCTAAGCCCGTGAACCACTATCTCAATATGACGACATCATAAAGCTTATTTATCAAAAAAATATTTATCATCTAGCTGGAAAAAGAAAACCACATTTTCCAAAAGCATGTTCAAAAGTTTCAGGAAACATCATGCATAAAAATTTCAATATTCAGAAGCCATGTCGCCATGGACATAGGTACTTGCATAAGACACATTTATGGGTTGTCACATTCATCATGCCATGAAAAACAAGATTAGAGAACATGTGGCTATATTTTAAATAGAATACAATATCCAGCATTGTTTACTAATATTTTATTTCATGATAAGTAGCAAAACAAAAATCAATTACGGTTTGGCAGAATTCATACTGATTTTCAAAGTAGATATTTCTGCCGAATTAAAAAAAGAAGATCAAAGTTAATATGAATGATTTTAGTCAATTGCAAGCCAACAAGAAAAAGAATCTGAAAGAATCTTGTCATTGTGTGAGTCAGCTACAGGTCCCATATTGGGTACAGAGCCCGAACAAAATAATCCATGTAACATGGGTCATAAGGAAACATATTTATGGAAAAATAAGTAAATAAAGATCATCAGAAAGACCTCATGACTTTATGCAGATAATCACTGAGGGTAAAATAAACCAGGTACACCTTAGCATATCTCACCCCAACCTCCACAAAGTACAAATTTTCACATGATTGGTTCTACCCAACCACACATTCACCATAGATCATCACCATAATAGGGGCTCCAACCTCCCACACCAAACGCATCCTATGCAGGGAAGCGGAAGAAAACCATGAGCACTTTACTTACATTGTGCCTTTGCCACCTCCCTCTGGAGTAAACTTCTCCAATACTTCCAATGGGTATGGGTCACTACAAGCTTAATCCAACTTTTCTCAACATTTTTCTTCCCTCCTCATCCTGCCACAGGCATTTTCCTTTGGAGGTTCTCAGTCCTAGCCACACAATGGACCATATGGACTGAGTGATTGTCACGCCCCAAGAATTTACAATACTGATATTCCTGAGATGTGACAGTCAAAACATATATACATCTCTTGATAAGACAAATTACAGTGGCAAATTCTTACAAAGTAACAAAAGAAAGTTTAAGCACAACTACAATATCTTCCAGAGTTGATCCTGACGAACACTCAAAATGAAACTGCAGTTATCCTGAAAAAATGTTTACCATAATTTGATGAGTTTGGCTACTCAGTAAGTGATCATCATAATCCTAAAAATAATCATGGTTGAAAGATATCAATATTTTCAAAAAAGAGATCTATTAACAGAAATGCATTAACAGTTTCACTTTCAAAAATGCATAATTAAGTATAATCCGAATAATTGAAATGCATATAACATTTTAACGGCAGTGCATAATTCAAAGGATTTCACAAATTACCCTACTGGCGCTCCAAGTAGGTCACCTATATACCCCATCAGCGTCCTGATGGGTCCACTTAATCCCTATCGACATCCCAGATAGGTCCACTTAATCCCTACAGGTCCACTTATACCGCACCGGCGTACCGGATGAGTCCACTTAATCCCTACCGGCATACCGGATAGGTCCACTTATACCTCACCGGCGAACCAGATGAGTCCACTTGCATACTTAAACTATTTCTAAATTTCTTTAAACATTTGAAAGCAGCAATATCATGTACTCAACGTATCACTGAAATTATTAATATGAATTTCACTGAAACCATTAATAGCAGTCACTTTCAAAAACATTTCAAAAATAACCAGTCAAATATTTTGGGCTCAAATTTAGAAAGGTAGCCGTTCGTAAAGACATTTTAGCATAATTGCCAATCTAATATGTATAGAAAAACTCTTATAGAAATTCAAGAATACGGAATTATCACAATTTATGGGATGTTAATTCGCAAATAAACATTTCACAGACAATGCTATAATCAATTGCAAAATATAAACTTTCAAATAATAAGGCAGTCATTTGTACATGAAATTTACAATGTCTAAATATTCAAAACCAGTAGAAAGAAATCTCACAATTTTACTAAAAGCAGGAACATCACATTTATTATTAATAATTTTACAGTATCTAAAATTTTCTAACAATAGACAAGAAAAATAAATAAATTTATTTTTCTAAGAATTTACAGCATTTAAGATTTCTAACATAGATAAAATAGCACAATTTTATTAAAAAGATTATTTTTCAAAATAATGAGGTCACTTGCGCATAAAATTTATCGCGCCTAAAATTCATGATAATAAGCAGAAGTAATTATTTCATTTCATTTTTAAGAAAAACGGATTATTTTTCAAGATAATGAAGTCACTTACCTAAAATATTTGAGAAGGAGCTTTTGATAAAAATTCGGCTAGAGAGAGAAAGAGCTCACTGTGTTTTGACTAGAGAGAGAAAGATCTCAAAAAAATTTTAGGGTGGGAGTCCTCGCCTCTCCTATTTAAATTATTAAGATACCTTATTATATTATCTTATTAAGTTACACCTCATACATGAGGTGTAACAATTATATTACACCTGAACGTTTAAAGCCCACGTCCACCAAAGGACGTGGCAAGGCAGCAAAAGCTTAAACCAAAAGCTTTTGAAAGTAGTGATGGTCCCTAAGGACCATCATGCTCATATGGACCGTCACTTATTAAAAGTTTCTTTCTTTTTTTTTTTTTTTTAAATTTTAGGATTATTACAATGAAACTCGAGAATTTTCCACAAGAAGGAGCGGACCATATGGACCACCGCTCAGCACATTAGAGGCCTAGCTATATTATGGGCCACAAAAAAGAGCTAAAGAAGACCCAAGAAACTTTTTCAATATAACTGGAAAGACATCCTTACTTATTGACCCAACAAATTCCCAGTTCCAATCTCTGGCTTCCACCCACCCAGGCAACATGAAACTCAAGAATGATGGTTGTTTTCTCGGTAACCCAGGCCGAAATGGATTTGGCAGTATTTTCAAAAATGCCCTAGGAATTACCATATCTTCTCTATCAGGCTACTTAGGTATCATGCACTCTACCATGACTGATTCCCTGGCCCCTCTTAGAGGGTCGCAAAATATTTAAAGCTACATGGTGTCCCACCTGACAGCGGACGGGAATTTAAAGACTGCAATCTCATGGGCTTCCAAGAAGTCAATGCCCTTGGAGACTCATATTTTTAATCACACTTTCCATCATTGCAGGTCTCTATGTTCAACATTCTTGGAGGGAGGCCAATACAGTTCCTGATGAGCTAGCTAAAGGGGGGGCTGCAGTGGGGACCGCAGACTCCACCTAAATGTTTTATACTTCTGTATCAACACTCTTTCCCCTCCCTACATCCTCGCTCATGTCTACTTTCTCTCCTCCCACAACCTTCTTTTCACTCTCTTCTCCTTCCCCTCTTCTCACCTTCCCTTCTCTCTCGCTCTAGCTCCCCCCAAACTACCCTCTCTTTTTTTTTACAGTAGCCTCTCATGTTTGTATATGCTAAAGGCATTAATGAGCTGTGTTTAATGGTAACAGTACCACCCTGTGGGATGCCCAAATAGACCCATGCCTTGCGGATTTTTGTAAGCAATATATATTCATCACCTTCTCCAAAATAAAATAAATAAATAAATAAACCAGGTATAGCGCACATAGCACGGTAATAAGCACCGAAGAGTATAGAGTTCGGCACAACTATACTTCACATGGAGAAGTTTCCTTATTCTAATAAGAAAAGGAAGGGAATTTTATTCAAATTAGAGTGCTCAAACAATACCATAAACAGGTCTCAAGCTCAAAGTTCAAGGACCTCACGAAACGTCCTATTTCTTGATAATGTCGATATGGATCATGTCCAAATAAAAATATCATATTAAAAAACACCCAACAAAAAAGGAATCGACCCTATCAAGAGAGAAAAGGAGCCTTTCATAAGAGACCGGCCAGCTATCTATAAAACTGCCATGTCATTTAAAAGTCCACATATAAAAGTCAAACAACACTAAGGTTTTAATACAGACCGTTTTGCCAACAAGAAATGCCGCTGTTGCACCAATTGTAGCTCCAATAGAATCCGCAATAAAACCTATAGGCAGCCCAAATAGGTATCCACCTCCAAGCTACAAAATCATAAGCAGCAATATAAGAGGGCAATACCAAAGAGCTGTGGCATGAGCAGGGAATGCATAAAAAAAGACCAGAGGAAAAATTTATATCACAAGTAACTAATAGTTCTTCAAATAATCGTTAACTATGACATTCTAGGAAAGTTTTGGATTAGAAAGATAGATGTTGAGGGCTATGAACCAATAAAATATTTACACATTCGTAAAAGATCATGTCTAATAGATAAGAATAAAAAGGGTATAATACTGATGGCAAAAAGATGATAAAATTCGACACGTACAGTGAGTACTGATGCGGGAACTGCAAGTACTGTCAAAGGAATGTATGCTACAGCCCTGTATGCTTTCCAAATTAGTCAAAGAACACGAAGAGAGCAAAAGGTTAACAATTTTGTGCAAATCAGAGATACATCTCAGCATCCTTTTGTGGAAAGAGAAATAATAAAATAAAAGGAATTTAACCATAAAATATCACTTGCGAATGGAGTGCAAAATGAAACAGGTTGACCATTTGATTTGGTACTCAATCGCATGCATGATCATTTCTTAAAATTTGCTACTCTCATGCTAGGTCTTAACAAGACTTCTACCAGAAAAAATTCAAATACATAAAGATAATATACTGCTGCCAACTTCAAGATATGTTTATAAAACAAGATGCCTTAACATTTAATACACCATCAGGATTCAGGGGCATGCTTTGTAAGTTATAACCAAGAGTTTCTTGGCAATGTTATTGACATTTGATTCCCTGATTTGGGTGATGCGCCTTAAGTGAACCCCTTCGGAAATTTCAATCCCCCCCTCAGGTCCTGAGTATATTGTGCTTTCAGGTATTCCTTCTCTTTGAAAAAGGCCAGAGCGATCATTGTGATCGTAAAGGTATTTTGGTATTATGGATTTTTGGCCAGTGCAACACATGAATATATAATAAACCCATCTGCAAGTTCCAATCAAGAATGTGAAACTAACATAAGATATCAAATGAGCCATATGACTTCACAGTGGAAACCAATGTTACCAAAGGGTAATTCAGGGAATTATAGAGAAGAAAAAAGTTAGTTCAACAAATTTAAAAGGTTCCAGCTATATTAAAAGATAACCATCCCAATAAAATCTTGTTCCCGTATTAATCGAGTGCCTCAAATCAAACAGCAGATCCTATTTTTAAAGCATGTTCACATCAGAAGGGAACCTAAACTTGTGAATATAACTGTGTCTGCATCCCACTGGCCATATCGTACATTATCAGAATAATTTTTTCATATTCCTAATATGCCCATGGATTAGATCTTCTTAACACAGTTGTAGTGCCTAAACATGGCGCTTGTCTACTTCCAACTAGTGAACTAGATACTCTACATAGTATCTACCAACTAGAAAGTTTGAATGTTAGAGACCATTGAGTGGCTAGATTGTGTCATGAGGACCAACCTCTCTAATCATGCAGTATCACTCGCCTTTGTTGGCTTGCATCGAAGAAAAATTATGTCTAACAACACCAGAGGATCATTACCATAGCATGCTCCATGATGAACAGATTTGAATTGCAATAATTGCAAAATGCATAGCTGTTAACTTATTATTTGAGAGGTTATAATGAACAAGTATATGCAGCGAAGCCTAATATACATCCCAAAGATGTATACAATCTTATATCCATCGTCAAATGTAATGCATAAGGAAACCACTATATTATTAGATTCAAAAGCTAAAATGAGAAAGGAAACAGATGGCTCTGGTAGAAATAAAAGATTTGCAAAATTTACAATCTAAATTGAATCCTAAAACCTCAAACATATTTAAACAAAAAACATTTAGACAGTTGATACTTACAAAACAAGAGGACCCCAAGCTCCAAGATTCAGCTCTATCCAAAGTAGGAAATCCTTCAAAATCTACAGATTCACATAACAGATTAACATAAAAAAAAAAAAAAGTATGATGTAAGCATTGAAAGTAAAATATATAACAATAAAATGCAAAATAAACCTGAAATACACATGTGCCACTACACATCCACACATTTGTGCACCCACACAAAAGAACAAAAAAAAACGCTTATACCCCAAACGATATCACCACACCACATAAATGTGTATTCATAGGGTCACAGTACAAAAGTATGAAAAATATAGTACAAATTATTTAATTAATCAGTAATAATAGTGATGATGAATGATGACTAATTGAATTATCAAGTCCATAGCATTTGATTTCAGAATAAGTTAATGCTAAAAAATCTTGGGTTCGTTCTATTCCTTTTATTGCTACAGGCTTTAATGTTTGTAATCCTAATCCTTAAATTGAGTGTATTTTCCTTTTTTAAAAACTTTTTATCTATGCGATTTTCTATGAATGTAATTGCAATAAATAAGTGATCACCTAAATTTTATCCAGATTTACAGATTTGCAATGGCAGAAGAATAAGAAGTCCAGCCCAAAAGGAAAAAGCATGAAAAGGGGGTTCATAAAATAATAGATATATAAAGCTTGATTATCAGTGTCATACTTGGACACACACCGACTAGACCTGATACACGCATACAGCCAGCAAAACAAAACACCCAAAAAAAAAAAAAAACACAGGAAAAGAAAAATGAAATGATCACATGAATATCGCGAATGGAAAATTTTGAAAAAAGGGAACCTTATAGAAATATCTCACCAGCAAAAAAATAAAAATAAAAACAAAAACACAAACCTAACATTCCAGGATAAAATCACAAGAATCACGTGCCAAAGTCGCCCTTTTCAATAGCATCAATCGCATTAATACAATAGCAAAAACCAATTAGGGAAACAGAATCACCGCAAAACCAAATATGGAACAAGATCAATAAACATTAATATACAAAAAGAAGACACAAAGAAGCCCAAAACCAACAAAAAATAATACTGCAAACAGCCAATTTCCACCTAGACATTTAAATTCAAGACTTCAGAATCCAAATTCCAATCCCATAGAGCAAACAGAAAAAACGGAAACCCGACACGTTCATGGCAAATCAACAAAATGGACATTCTCAGGTCAACGACCAGTTTCAACGAATTAAACCAGTGAATAACTCCAGATACAAAATGGGAATGGTAATCCCTTAGATAAATGAAATAAAGATGAAAAAAAAAAAGCTATAAATTGAGATAAGAGAGATATGATTAGGGTTACCTTTTCGATGGGCAGGGTAAGACAGGCAACAGTGATGGTGCATAAGAGGAGGAGGAGCAGGAGGAGGCGGAGGACATTAATAGGGGTGAAGGCCATGGTGGTGACGAGCCTGAGCCTTCGACGCCAAGGCCTGCAATCCTCCTCGTCGCCCCCCTCTTCAACTGCTTGCCTCCACGACGACCGTGCCCTAAGCCCCCCAAGGTTTGCCAGATTTATCACCACCGCCACACCACACTTGTCTCTCTGGAATCCTTCCCCCTCTCCCTATGCCATGACCTTCACTTCCCCTCTCTTATCGCTCACCTGAAATGCGCTATTTACCACGCTTCTTTCTCTCTCTTGCAATGCCGATATAACATCAAAGCTTTACTTTCATCTCTCTCTCCTCTTTCTCTCTCTATCTGACCTTTCCTAATACTTCCCGCGCGCCAATCCAACTTTCTCTCTCTATTCTCGACCCACTTTATCCTCTCTCTCCTCTTTCTCCCTCTAACCGATGTTTATCGCTTTATATAACCCTCCACGATTGATTTAATGACCATCGTACCCCTCATTTTCGATTTTGTTGGGAACAAGTTTTTAAACTTTTGGACCAGTGGTTCAAACCGGTTCCCAACGGTCCGGTTAGCGCTTGAAAACTAGGCGATTTGACTCAATAATTGCTCGTGGAATTAGTCGGGACCAAACTAGGTTAGGGAATAAATGGGTGCAGGTCGGTTGGACCCATAACCTCCACCCGCCTTAATATTATTTTTTTTTTTTTTAGCTTATGTAATATTTTTTTAGATATTTTACTCCTCTTTTATTTTTTATTTACTTTTTCCAATTCGCCAATTTAGACCTTTCGGATTGGTAAAAGCGATTGAGCACATATATGTATAGATTGTCAACCATTGGATGAGCAAAAACTCTAAAAAAAAAATTTCGAAAGTTGTGATATTTTTTAAGGTAAAATTGTGTACAGGTGGTCACAATAATCTTGATCGTTGGATGTGAAATTGAGTGGCTGCAATTATTCTGTTGACCAAGATCAAACTTCAAAATAACTTTTTTTCAACTTTATGACACATCCAAACTATCAAATTTCACATCAAATTGTTGTAAAGAATTGTGATCATTTTATATCAAAAGTAAGTAATCTCACTGTATACAATCTCATATTTTAATACATTAGATTTCAAATTCAATGGCTTAAAAAAATTGTGATCTTGTTAAAAAAATAAATGGTCCCATAGTATACCACCCCTCGTAAAATATCTCAGCCCAAATGCAACTTTTGATCCAAAACAATTTTGGGGGCAAAAAGTGATTGATTTTTGTCCCTTTCAATCAAAACTCAATAGGAAATGGATTTATTAGTTGAAAGTACAAAAATATCGAAAAAACAAATTTGCCCTTTCTCACTTGAAAAGGGTTATAGGGTGTCTCATTGGGTACAAATCCTGTACGATAAACGGCATTTCAAAATTACAACTTCATAGCATGATTTATTTTTTATTTTTTTGGTTTTTTTTTATGATAATTCAAATATGAAGGAGTTATCTTTTTGCAGGATTGGAACTCAATACATCATATTATAGTGCCCCACCACCCTAACCACCAAAGGTTGGGTACATCTTTAGAATGTAGGTCAGGTTTGTTTAGTATTTTGGGGCAAACTTTGAGGGTTTGATCCCAAACTAATTGGGTATAGAGAAAAAAAAAATGAATATAAGTTCTACAAAATAGTGTATCTCGTAATTAGTTGGGCCGTCTATTTTTTAGTTTTTCAAAAGTATTGATATGTTTGATTTGCATTATCTTTGAAATTTTAAATTTCATAATTATAACCATTGTAAGATATTACACTAACTTTAAAGCGTGACTTAGTTGCGATGTATAAGGCAAGCACCTTACACAAACCCCACCCCCAACAAATAAATGAAGTGCGAAGATGTTTAATAATGAGCTTTTCCACTACTAACCGTTAAAAATTTGTAAATAATGTATGATAGGTAAGTGATTTCATGCAACGGTTGTATTGTAGTATAATGCAATCATACTTCTAAAAAATAATGTTTTTGGTATTTGTATGACCCAAATTTTGCATACACTCTCTCTTCATCTCAATACTCAATCTAAAAAAAAAAACTAATTTGCATCCTATATATGATCAAAACGGATGGCCTATATTAATTGGGCTAAAAAAATACTTTCTAGGTTGTGTTTTCAAAATTTCTTTTTTTAATGAACAGAGTATATATTTAAAAATTTGGATCAAATAAATATTCCTATCATGTTTTTTGAAGGTTGTTGCATTATATTACTATACAACCGTTGCATGAAATCACTGCCCGCATACGAAATATTATAAATAAATAAAAAATACAATATATTGTTTTTACATGAAATCCACCCAAAGATATACTATTGTGCAAAAAAGGCATTTGAATGCTAATGTATGGTATATATGTAATAATGAAACCAAAAAATAAAAACCATAATTTTAGGGAATTTTGGTAGATATATTTTAAAATTTTCAATATTAAGAAAGTCTCTTACATTTTCCATATTTTACACTCACTTTCATGTTTCAAATATTTTTCTTTAGTTTTCCATTAATATGTTATTTTTATAAAGGAAAGATATATATTTTTCTTTAGTTTTCCATTAATATGTTATTTTTCTAAAAAAAAGATATATAAAGAGACGATTTACTTTTAATAGAATGAGATCACAATACTCATGTCTGTGGATAGAAGTATTTGCGACATCCTCGTAACAAACATAAATAATTTCAAAGTATATTTATGAAATATGATATTTCATAAAAATTTAAAAACTCGAATTATCAGCTAATAATATGAAAAGCAGAACACATTTTTTAAAAGCCAAAAAAAATAAGAGATATTAACGATAAATTACCAAGAACCAGTACTTAAAAAAACGCCGAGTCGAACCGGACTCGCCCGGTTCGACTCGGGAATCGTCATGGACGGATCGAATTGACGAAAAAAACGGGAATGGTCCGGTTCTAGAGAGAACCGGACGATTCTGTAGAGTGACTCGCCAATTTCACTGTACGGGAATCGGCGAGTCCCGTACGGATTTTTTTTTTTTTTTTTTTGTTGTAATCCATGATAGATTTTTTTGTAATACTTGATCGATTTTTTTGTAATCCATGATCGAATTGTTTTTTTTTTTTTGCAATCCATGATCAAATTTTTTGTTTTTTTTTTTTTTTTGTAACCCATGATAGAATTTTTTGTAATCCATGATCTAATTTTTTGTAATCCATGATCGAAATGTTTGTTTTTTTTTCTTGTAATCCATGATCGAATTTTTTGTTTTTTTTTTTTTTTTTGTAACCCATGATAGAATTTTTTGTAATCCATGATCGAATGTTTTGTAATACATGATCGAAATGTTTGTTTTTTTTTTGTAATCCATGATCGAAATGTTTGTTTTTTTTTTTGTAATCCATGATCGAATTTTATGTTTTTTGCTTTTTTTGTAACCCATGATAGAGTTTTTTGTAATCCATGATTGAATATTTTGTAATCCATGATCGAATTGTTTTTTCCTTTTTTTGTAATCCACGATTGAATTTTTTATTTTTTTTTGTTTGTTTTTTTTTGTAATCAATGATCGAATTTTATGTAATCCATGATCGAATTTTTTGTAATCCATGATCGAATTTTTTGTAATCCATGATTGAACTTTTTGAAAATTTGTGATTTTTTTTTTCTAATCCATGATCGAATTTTTTTTTGTAATCCATGATAGAAATTTTTGAAAATTTGTAATTTTTTTTTTTAATGCACGATTGATTTTTTTGAAAATTTGTTATTATTATTTTTAATCCATATTATTCAAAGAGAAAATGAGAGAGATGATGATTATGAGGCCACCCTATCCTAGCCATATTATTCACATATCGAGTGCCAACAGCAACAGTGTAGGGATGAGCACGACTGTGCAGGTGAGCATGAAGGATGGACAATCTTCGGGAATTTTAGATTGAGAACACAATAAAACACTAACACTCAGGGATTTGGGAATAGTCAGACGCCTGCTAATATCGATGATTCGTTTTTAGATCGAATCAATGAATTGTTAAACGAATTCAATCAATGGCACCAGCGTGACCAAGAAGAACAATAACGTCGTCTATCATTTTATTTTTAGATCATATGTTACTAATTTTATGCTTTATTGTAGTCCATGTATGTTGATATACTTATTCCATGATAATTATATGTTTATCCTTTTGTGCGATGTAAATTAAATGCTGAATGGCGGTTCATGTAGGGAAAGAACATATCAATATTCGCATATTCATTCAAAAACATGAAAATTCTTAATGGAGTACCCTCATTTCTTATTGAATTCTTAAAAAACAATATTTATAATGAATTTTAATAATTTTTTCGGATTTTTTTTAAGCTTTAATATGACCGATTCACCCGATTCCCGATCCGAATCACCGATTCGTCGATCCGGATCGGTTTTTTGGGAGCTTGATTCGAGTCACCGATCCGTTTTTTAAAACATTGCCAAAAACACATTTTTTAAACGCCAAAAAAAAGGAGATATTTACGATACATTACCCTTATTTTTCAACGTTGACTTGAGTAAAGATCAGTCTCTTATTTTATTCTATTTTTAAATGATGATGGAGTGTGTGTGTGAGGGTCCTTTTAACAAATTTGACTTGAGTCAGTGCAAATGCAGAGTTAAAAAGACACAGATAATCTAACCTCGTATACTTAAAAAGAAAAACCCAATATATATCTTGTGTTTTACCATTTCTCATCTTTTTATTTTTCTCTTATTTCATTGTTTGCCTCGAGAGCTTTTGTGTACATTTATCCTAGAGGATGGAATCGAACTCTAAGCATCATGAAGCATTATCACGGATGAGGCCCACATTGTAAAAGTAACTAAAGATCATTTCTTTTTCGAATTTTCCTTTCAAAGTTTTGCTTTTCAGAGACCTGTTAATGTTTGATAATAAGCATAAAGTTTAGCAATTATATACTTGTGCCGAAAGAAGGAATTTTTTAAAGTTGTATGACTAATGTCAATGGAGGATAAAAAAAACAGATAAAAAAGACCAATATCAATGGAGGTCCAATCCATGAGTGAGTGATTGAACCGGGCACCAGCTGGAATGGTTTGGGTGGGCTGCAATTGGTCGACCTGAAAATGAAAGAACAGAAAATAGAAAATGATTTTGAAATCATTTTTTTAAAGCAAATGTTTAACTTTTGTTTTTGAGATTAAAGTTCAATATTTGAATTAAATGGTCAAACTGCCTCGTATAATCAATAAGGTGGTCAAATCATCTCATTTTCAACTCTGATATTAAATCTTATGTCACCCTATTAAAAATTAGCAAAAATAGCAGGGGACTTTGATAATTTAGCCTCACTCAAATAAGTCAAACAAGATAATAAAAATACCTCTAATTGCTCAAACTCAAGAAAACGACAATTACACTTGAAAAAAAGTAAGTTAAGGATTGCTAACCTTGAATGAGTTGAGGTATTGTTCATCATTTGGTAGCTTTGTGTTGATAACACTAAACAAACGAGGGGTAATTTCATCATTTAACTTTACCATTTTCAGTGGGGCCGAATTACTTAAATGCATATCCTTTGTCCAAAGCTCCAAATGTTGAGTTAGGGTAATCATATCATTTCTGCCATATTTTTTAGGAGATAATTGAGTGACATGAAATTGGAAAACCAATAATCATAGTGTTAAATGGGATGATTTGACTACTTTGATAATATTTTAAGGTGGTTCGACCATTTAATTGATATTTTCCTTATATTGATCTAAAATCCTTTTTTTTTTTTACAAAATTAAAAAAATAAAAAATTTGACTAATGTAAGAATTCCCACTTTCATTTTCATATTTCGGGGCTTGGATACAAAAGACGCTATAGATTTCAAATCACTAAAAGGACAATGGTAATGGGTTTTATTTGAGAGATATGGATAAAAATAGCTGATTGGGTCATAAATGGCAAAAAAAAATTGAATTCGTTTTTTATTTCTCATAGCTTTTAGGGTTTGATTTTTTCCATTTTTGGGTCATTGTCAATCAAAATGAGAGGAACGATTTGGAAGAAATTTTACCTGATTATGTCTCAAGAATGAGAGAAAAAAACAATATTCTTCAAATTTGGGCTTTATATGAAGTTGATTCTCTATTATGCAAGTGAATCGGCGGCTAGTCACAAATCCCAATCTAGTTCGGTAATTCCTAATCTGAATCGGTGATTTTTAAGTACATGGCTATATCTAATATCGAAGAAAATATCGACATCTTATTTTTTTGCATTAAATTTTAGTGATAGTGCCATTTTTTTAATCCGCTCATTTGAGAGTGATGGCCATTTAGCAATAGATGAAGTTTCTATAAAGCTTGGGCTTTATGAAAACAAAATAAAGCCCCACCTGAAGTTCTAGTTTGAAAAGAACTTTCAGCAACAAAAATCTTCATGAAGCTCTAAAATTACTTTCCAACACCGATAAAAAAATTTAAAACTCAAAAAATGGTATAGATCTTGTGGAACTGTGAATACTTATTTTAAGGTAAAATGGACGGTCTAGATAATTTGTTACAATATACACTTTTTTTAGAGCTTGAAATTTTGTTATTTTTTTATTTTTACAACCACAATATTCACGCCGAGATAATCAATGTAACGTTTTTTCAATGCTTGAATTGCAATTTTCAATGAGTTATAAGGTGAGAATTTACTTATTTTGATAGGGCCGCACCCTATCAAGCCATTTTCCTTTAGCAATGTTGTCGGATTGACGTATGCCCGAGTCAAAATTGGGGGAGTGGGTATTTGGCTCCCAAAGTGCCCTACTCAAATTAGGGGACTCGGGATCTGCTAGGGTTGGGCCCTGAGTTTCTTTTTTTCTTTTTTTTTGAGTGTTTTAGACCCGGCCCGACCCGAGAGTGGGCTCTTGGCGAATGCAAATAACCCATGCAACTTCTTGTCCCTCCGGTGGCACTGGGAGGATTCATACCCTTAGACGTTGTGTTGTTTTCTCATTGCTCCAACAACGAAGCCAGTCCGGATCATCCCAACCAACTTGTGCAACCTCCTAACTCCTCATTGAAGCAATACAAAATCGATTTTAAATGAATGCAAAAAGAGGATTGCATTTTTCTCACACACATGGAAAAGAGAATTTGTATTGTTTATAGATGGGAAAAAGTTTATATAGAGCCAAGGCTCTAAACAATCGAATTTGAGCCTACCTAAAAAATTTCATTAGAAGAGGAGGTTTTGATGCCCAAATATGTTCAAATTGATCACCTCGACATCAACATACATGAACATGAGAAAAAAATGGATTTCAAGTTTTGGAAATGTTGTATTTTGTAACGCATTTTTTGACCGTCAACTTTCAAGATTTTCAAGTTTTCATAGATCAGTTGATCTACACTATTTTTGAAGCTTTAAACTTTATAAATAAATATGAAAATGTATTTTAAGGCTATCACAAAGATTTCCAATATTGAAACCACATTTCTCGATACTATTTGAAGATAGGTTCTAATTTGATTGTTTAGAGCCTAGGTTCTATACAAACCACACCCTTATGTATACAACTCAATCTGCATCACTTTTTAAATTTTAAATTTCATAATCATAGACAAATATGATTTTTCAAGCCATTGTAAGGTTTCTCACACTCGAACAACCACTTTCGGCAAAATTTAAGGGTGCGCGTTAATTGGAAGTAGAAGGTGGACACCTTATGCAAACCTCGACCATGATTAAATATTCTAAAAGCAGAAAAATTTGGATACCTCCAGTTGAATATGAACATCTGATAGATGTACTGTGTGCTAGCATTTTTTTTATCTTTTCAGGGAAATTAAACAGGAAAACAATTTTTATTTTAAACTTTTTAAAATTCCCACATATTTAATGTTTTACACTTAAACCCCACTTTTTTACAATTAATATTATTTTAATTTCATGTTTTTATATTTATACGACTAAGCTCAAATTTGGACCATCCATACCTATCACCATAACACACTTGTAAAATATTAAACTATAATTAATTAAAAGACCAAAATACCTCATAAAAATTCATTATTTTAAGATTGTTTGGTCATTTTATTTATTTTTAAATACTTTTTATAATTTTTTACAAAACTTTAGATGATAAGATGTATCAAATCACTAAATTTGAGCTTAATCCAATTCATAAAATAAAGTAAATTTAAAATGCAATATGCGCTGTTAAAATTTAGGCATGTACGCTTGGTCTAAGCACACTAAAAAATAAAAAAGATGTGCAACAAAGAACCAAATGTGTCTGAAGTAGTCATTGAGTGTTAGCTAGCTGAATCACTTGGTGCAATTCCACCTATTCTATCCATTCTATTCTCTTGCATAAGCTTGGCGGCTCATAAAATCTTCAAGGGAAAATATACGATAAGACCATTTATTTTTTTACACAAGGAGGTCACAACTACTTAATGGGAAAAGTTTATATAGAGCCGAGGCTCTAAACAATCAAATTTGAGCCTACCTCAAAAATTTCTCTAGAAGAAGTTGTTTTCATACCCAAATATCTTCAAATTCATCATCTCGACATCAAGTTGCATGGACACGAGAAAAAAATGGATTTCAAGTTTTAAAAATTGTGTATTTTGTAATGCATTTTTGGACCGTCAATTTTCAATATTTTCAAGTTTTCATAGATATATCTATCTACACTATTTTTTAAGCTTTAAACTTTATAAATAAAAATGATAATATATTTTAAGTCTGTCACGAATATTTTCACTATTGAAACTACATTTCTCGACACTATTAGAAGGTAGGCTCTAATTTGATTCTTTAGAGCCTAAGCTCTATACAAACCGCACCCCTACGTAATAGATGTAAAATCAAGTGGCTATAATTAACTAAGCTCAAAGTTCAAACAAAAATTTCTCAAGCTTTATAATACACTCCAAGCCATCAAATTCCACATTTAATAATTAGAAGTGATTGTAACATTCTTATAATCTTATAGGATACAATCCCAAATCTTTATCCCTAAAAATATATGAAATGCAAGCTCCATTGGACGTGGGTACAGCATTTAATATCCTTATTTTTGGATGGCATAGAAATATATATCGTAATTTCTTTATCCCTTCCATTAAAGCAAACCACACATTCCAAAACCTAGTATCTTTGCATTTCGATGCAAGACCTTGTTCTAGAAATTATCCCTTTGCTCATGTGACAACAATCGAGTGAAGGATAGCCAATTTATTTTTCACTGTGGTCATGACCAGTAGTCCCGCAGCCCAAGGATGGTAATTGGATCGAGAGCCGAGGGCCAATTTTCTTTTGTTTGCCGAAATATTTCATACTCCCATGAGAATGTACTGTTTATTTACTCCCTCAAGTAAAACCCAATCTATGAGTAATTTTAATACATTAAATTTTAATGATATAAAATTTTCAACCCATTGATTATCCTCAATAAAAGAAATTTCCAAATTATACTCTCTACGCACTTAAAAAAAAAAATAAAGTCTCAATATCGAAGAGATTGTCCAATTTTTAAAGGTGAGATACAAGTGTTGAAAAACTCAAAAGTCAATAATTTTTTTATACAAATAATTCTTAAGCCGTTCTCAAATTTTTTGGAATGAAAAAATATCCAAAGTACATCTTCTGACCGAGGGAGTAGGTGTATAGTAAATGATCCTTGTGAAATACTATATGCGCTCACGAGTATTTGTAGGTCCTCAAATTTTGGCAATAGAACCTCCTCAACCTAGTTAGTGATTTTTGGAAAAACAAATAGATAAAATAATTATACACACTTTATAAGTACCCAAATTATTTAACTAATTAGAAAATCTAATATTAACGTAAATCTTAACACACATATCCATATTTATGTATCATTAGTTATATGCATTTTAGTATTTGATTTTTTTTAATATTTGATTTTTATATCCAATGAAACCATTTACCTATTGTACAAGGAAGTCACAATTACTTATAACTTATGTAAAATTTAATAGTTTGTTTGTGTCACAAGTTCAAAAAAATTTATTTTGCATTTAGAGAGATATAGCAACAAAATCAATCAAGAGGGAGATATTTACGTATCAATATAATCAATCCCAATCTAGATGTACCATATTTCATATGGTTACCATGTCAACAAAAATCAATCCTTACCAATGATCTCATTGCTCCCATATTTATGGGATTATTAACATTTTAAAACCATATGCATGTAATTTTTTTTTTAGGATGATCCATCATTAGATAGGCATACAAGCTCTTCTTTTTATGGCCCCTCCTTTTCTCTAGGTCTCTTCTATTTAAAAAGTAGCCTCGCTCTCTCCTTTTTAGTAACCCTAGTCTCTCTCTCTCAACGTGGTCTCTCTCCCTTGCCTTTCAACTTGGTTTATCTCTCTCAACTTGGTCTCTCTCCGATTTTAATCTTATTAGATATGAGATAGAAAGAGATATAGATAAATATCTAAGGAAGAGAGAGTACGCATATCAATTTTTTTTTTCCATTGTCTTTTTCTTTTTAATAAAATGCATTCGATTTTTTAAAAAGTAGTCAATCATTAGAAAACCATGCTAGATATACATGCAAATTTTTTGAAAATGATCTTTTGTTCGATATGAATGCAAGCTACTATTTTTTTTTACCCCTCTCTCTTATAACATTTAAAATTAACCTTTTCTCTCTCTCAATGTGGTTTATCTCTCCCACTCCCTCTCGACGTGGTCCCTTCCTCTTCCAACTTGTCTCTATCTCTTTCTACATTCAATATTATATTTCTCTCTCTCACCTCTCATTCTATTGTTTGGTTTTTCCTTTAATTTTTTAGGTTTATTTCTCATTTTCTTTTCTCTTTAGCTGGTTTTCTTTCAGGTTTGGTTATATGGGTTAAGATATTAAGTTTTTTTTTGAGGTAATGGTTCCCCATCATTCTTTCCTTTTTGGTATTTTGTACTTACTCTTCAAATGGTTTGCATATTTCTTTTTTTAGGGAAACTTTATGGGTCGTAGTCCAAAGAAAGAGAGTTCCTGCAAGGTTCATAATTATTAATAATTATAAGTATGATTGTAATATTAATAATTTGCTCTTTACGTCCTATATTATAATTTAATGATAACTTTTTCCCATATATTTTAAAAGTGAAATAAGTAACAGTTTCTTTGATATAAGACTCATTAGTAAATTAAAATTCTTTAAAGAATAAATTATGAATGTATGTACATGACCAATCTTTTAAAAAACTCTTAAAGTTATCAAAATAATTTTTTTTCAAATAAATAATTTTTTATTATCACTTTTAAATAATATATTTATTTTTATAATTTATTAATTTCAATTTTCTTAAAAAGTAATTTTTTTGTGTTGCTATGCTTTCTAAAATTATAGTAACTTTTAAATTTTATTATAAATTTCTAAATTTTATTATAAATTTTATTCTAAATTTTATTATAAATTTCTAAATAGAGTCGCCACCTTTACCATAGAATGCATAGCATACTGATAGATCGTGAGGTGATTCAAAAGGCACATAGATATATATGAGAAAAGTCACGATTGCTTAGTTTATTATTCTTACGTGCAACGCACATAATCCAACTAGTAATCTTTAAAATGGAGATCATGAATATGAAAAAATAAATAATTTTTGAAAACTATAAATAATAATTATATTAAGAAAACATTTGGACTTTCAGCTACAATTGTTTTTAGATGGACGACCTATTCGACCCACATGAAACAATTGTTATTTACACTTAAGCCCCCACTTTTTTATAGTGAATATTGTTTTAATTTCATTTTCTCTATATATACGATTACGCTCTAATTTGGGTTATCCATACCTATCTTCATAGTACACTTGTACAAAATATTAAACTATAGTCAATTAAAATTAATTAAAAAATAAAGATCAAAATACCCCTTAAATAAATTTTTTATTTTTTACAAATACGTTATGGTAAAAAGTATCAAGTCACCAAATTTGAGTTTAATCGAATGTATAAAAATTAAATAATTTTAAAATACAATATGCACTCTTAAAATTTTGGGCATGCATACTTGGTCTAAGCACATTAAATAAAAAAAAACAAACATGTGCAACAAAAGAGAGCCACATATGCCTGATGTAGTCATCAAGTGCTAGCCATCTGAATCACTTGACACAAGTCCATCTAGGTTGTCCATCCCAATCGAGTGGATATTGTTAACTAAGCTCAAAGGTCAAAGATAAATTTCTCGAGCTTTGTAACATATTCCAAGCCATCAATTCTATATCTGATGGTTTGATGGTCATGAGTGATTGTGACATTTTTGTACCATAAATAAATAGTCACGATACAATCCCAAACCATTATCCCTAAAAATACATGGAATGCAAGCTTTCCTTAACACGTGTACACCATTTAATAGCCTTATTTCTGGATGTCAAATAAATATATATTGTACTTCCTTTATCCTTTAAACGCCATTAAAGCAAAACACACATTCCAAAACCTAGTATCCTTGCATTTCGATGTTTAGATAAAAAATCTTTTTCTAGAAATCAATACTTTTGCTCATGTGACTACAATCGAGTCAAGGATAGCCAATTTATTTATGGGAAAGTATAGAATGAAACCATTTACCTTGATGTCAAATAAATATATATTGAACTTCCTTTATCCTTTAAAAGCCATTAAAGCAAAACACACATTCCAAAACCTAGTATCTTTGCATTTCGATGTTTAGATAAAATACCTTTTTTAAGAAATTAATACTTTTGCTCATGTGACTACAATCGAGTCAAGGATAGACCTTTTTTTAGAAATTATTACTTTTGCTTATGTGACTACAATCGAGTCAAGGATAGCCAATTTATTTATGGGAAAATATAGAATGAAACCATTTACCTTTGGTACAAGGTAGTTACGTTAATCTTGACTATTAGATGTAAAATTGGGAGGCTGTAATTATTTCATTGACCAAGTTAAAACTTTAAAGAAAAAATTTGAACTTTGTGACACATCCAAGCTATCAAATTTCACATCGGATGATTGTAAATAATTGTGATCACGTCTTTAGAAAAGTATATGATCTCATTGTATACAATCTCTTTATTTATTATAGTTTACTGTGGTCATAACTAGTAGTCCCGCTGCCCAAGGCTGGTAATTGGACCGCAAGCCAAGGGCCTATTTCTTTTTGTTTTGCTTGTGCAGACCTCTCTAGTGAAAAACTAAGTATTTATTGTAAAACTCTATCATTGAGTAATGCCGAAAGATTTTATACTCCCAAGAGAATGTACTGACTATGTATCCCTCAAGTAAAACCAAATCTATGAATAATTTAAGACCTTAAATTTCAGAGATATAAACCTTTCCACCCATTGATTAGGAACGGTTTCTATGAGTCCATGTAGAAATGAGTCGCCTCTTAAAAATCTATTTTTGAGATAGAATTTTTTGACTAATTTTTAAAGACATGTAATCTCTAACATGGAGATCATGAATATGAAATAAATAAATAAATTTTAAATATTTAAAATAATAATTCTATGAAGAGAAAATTTGGACCGCTCGTTTCAATTGGTTTTATATGGACCACCTATTATACCTTAAGTACCACAAATTAGAAACGCAGTCCCTGCCACATGAAACAATTTTCCCATTGATTACCCTCAATAGAAGAAATTCTAAATTACACTTTCTATGCACTCGAAAAAAAAATCTTAATATTGGAGTCCAATTTTTAGAGGTGAGATATAAGTGTGAAAAAACTCAAAAGACAAAAATTTCTTATAAAAATAATCATCATAGTGATTCTTAAGCCGTTCCCAAAATTTTTGGAATGAACAAAATCAGAAAGTATAGCTACCAAATGAGGGAGTAGGTGTATAGGTGTACAGTAAATGCAATTGGAGAATACCATATGCGCTCGAGTATCGTAGGTCGTCAAATTTTGGCAATACAACCTCCTCAACGTAGTTAGTGATTTTCAAAAAATAAATAGATAATAAAGGAATAAATAGATAAAATAATCATACTCACTTTATACGTACCAAATTATTTAACTAATCAGAAAAATCAAATATTAACGTAAATATTATGACACACATCCTTATTTATGTATCCTTATTTATATGTAATTTAGTATTTGATTGTTTATGTACTTTTAATCATTACGTGGCACCTCATTTTTTCTAATTAATCACAATTACTTATAAGCATTGGATGTAAAATTTAATAGTTTGGGTATGTCACAAGTTCGAAATTATTCCTTTTGAACATCGACTTTTGATCAATGAAATAAATACATCAACTCAATTTCACACCCAGTAGTCGAGATTAATTGTAACTACCTTATACGAAAAGTAAGTAATTTGATGGTATACTTTTTCTCCTTATCCAAATAAAATAAACGTGTCTATACAATACATCCGTGCACCCTTAAAAGAAAGGGCAAAGTGGAATTTCAAATAACAATAAAACTTTATAGTGAAAATTTTTAAAAATTGATTAAAATTAAGTGTTTGGGTTTCTAAACTATCATCATGCAGATGTTCTATGCCATGTAGCAACACATATATCCGTTGAACAATGTCGGAAGTAGTGTTGTCAAATTCTCTTCATTTTGGTCAAAGAGGCCGAGCCTTTGGATTTTGGGCATAGAGCCTAGTATTGCAATTTCGGTCAGAGTTGGGCCATTTCGAGTTGCTTCGGGATCAGATTCTGATCGATCCGGACAAAGCAAAGAAAAATCTATATAGAAGTATTTTTTAAATTTTTTTAAATTTTCATTTTATATATATATATATATATATATTGGGAAAAGTTTATATAAGATTGCAACATATAAGGTTGAAACCTTAAAATGTAGAATTAAAGATGCACTTAAAAAATCCAATTTTAATGTTTAAAAACCCTCTAATTGATCATCTCAATATCAAGATGTATAAATATGCAAAAAAATATATTTTGAGTCTCAGAAATAAGGCATCTTGCAACATAGTAGCTACACGGTCCATTTTTAAGATTTTCATATGTTTATAGATCTACTTAATTTTAGCCATTTTTGGAGTTTAAAATTTTATAATTAGATATGAATATAGATTTTTGGATAATCTTAATAATGTTTTACACCAAAATTACATGTTATGGTAAATTTTGGAGGTGCACCTTAATTGGATTGTTTAAAGTTGCAACCTTATAGAAACCTCACCCATATATAATTTTTTAAAAAAATGTTCAAAGTCTTCTCCTGAATCGGTCGAAGTACCAAATTGCTTAATTTTCTCACCAAACTAAAGAAGCCTTCGAACACATATGTCAATATTGGTCTAGAGTGTCCAAGGTTGTGTTGAGCCGAAGAGCATGGTCGGTTCAATATCTTAATATTTTGGGGTTTTATTTTTGGAAAACCATTTGTTTAGAACACATTAATAATAGACATAGCTTTACCATGTTTCCTAAAGTTAGGTATCCGTGATGTTTGCTATGAAAATTCATCAATTTCACTAAATCTGGATATAACTCATAATATTGGATTTTACTATATTTAGGAAGTAGAATTTAGTTAGGTCTAACCAATTATGTTGTTGAATATATTTCAATTTCATAAACTTTTTAAGTGTGGTTCGGCTCAAATGTGTATCCTTTTAAAAATCTAAAATACACATGGATTTATGATCTGAAAGCACATCTGAAATTACCCTAGATGCAATTCGACTTTAGATCAATGATTTGGTAACTCAAAAAATAGTATTCATACGATGATATGAGAAGAAACTAAAAAAAAAGGATAATGACGAACAGTAAAAAAACAAAGATTAAAAATTGATTATTTCCTAATTTCAAAATGATATTTCTTTATTTTAGTTTCATAACCGTGGCAGTCAAGTTCATCAACCGGTGATATTTTAAGTCTAAAATTTATGCATAAGGATATTTGAAGGAGATTGCATGCATTAGCTAAAGCAACAAAATCCCATCTTTTGATATCTTTCAATTTTTTATCAAATAAGATATATATATATATATATATATATATATATGATCTTATAAGACCCTCATTTACCTATGTGTGTAGGGCCCCAAAGAATCACCATTAAATTTGGTACCAATTTATAAAAAAATCAAGTCCCACACTTATGTGATAACTTTTCTAGAGATTCGTAACAATTTTAATGGTGATCCTTTGAAGTCCTACACACATGGGTGGGGGAAAGGTCCTATAAGATAATTACTCATATATATATATATATATATATATATATATATATATATATATATATTAAAGTAACATATAACAAAAGAATTCTAACTCCTAAACCGTGCTAGACTGTAACTCCAATTAGGTAATTTTTACTAAATAATTTTGGGATTGTATACTATGAGACCATTTATCTATCCTACAAGGAGGTTACAACTACTCTAAGTCATTAGATGTAAAATTAGATGACTTGGGTATGTCACGAAGTCAATAAATCGTTTTTTTTTTTTAACTTTGACTTTAGTCAATGATATTTTTTTAACCACTCGATTTAAAGTTTGATGGATTGTAACCTTTTTATACTAAAAGTGAATGGTCTCTTTGTATACTACTTCAATAATTTCGATAGCCTAACTTTCCAATATTCCAAATGACTACATGTTTGAGAGGGCCCAAATGCGCCTCTACAACAAACAATCATCCCCACTAAGGCTTTCTCATAGCTTTCCAATTGATTGGACGTGAAAGTTCAAATGATTCTTCCATTGTTTGGTTACCCATACCATATTAGTGATTTCACAACGAAACAAGGAAAATGTGTGTTTGGTGAGTCGGCTATCTCATGTGTTAAAGTGTTTGATGGAATTAAAATTCAATTTTTACGATCCGGTCCGGTCTTTAAAACTTAGTTTTTACGATTGGCCAGTCCGGTCTGGTCTTTATAACTATGGTGCGGTCTGTACAAATGAAAAGTATTTCATGGGTAATGTCTAATCTTTATAACTATGGTGCGGTCTGTACTAATGAAAAGTATTTCATGGGTAATGGCTTCATATAGATGTAAATCCATTTTTTCTTGAAAATACAAATGGGTGCCGTTTGCATAGAGCCGAGGCTCTAAACAATCAAAGTAAAGCGCACCTGCAAATAATGTCGAGAAATGTGGTTTCAACACTGGAAATCTTTGTGATTGCCTGAAAATATATTTTCACATCTAATTATAAAATTTAAAGCTTCAAAAATAGTGTAGATCAACCTAATATATAAAAACTTGAAAATCTTGAAAAATGACGGTCAAAAAATGCATTACAAGATGTATTTATTTTCAAAACTTGAAATCCATTTTTTTTTTCATGTTCACGTATCAGAGGTCGAGATGATCAATTTGAGGATATTTGGGCATTAAATCAACCTCTTATAGTGAAATTTTTGAGGTACGTTCGAATTTGATCTTTTAAAGCCGTATAAACTTTTTTCTAAATCTTAACAATAGCCCATTTTGCTATGCATTATTTGGATTATCCATTTCAAATCGTCTTGTACCCATAAAAATTTGTACCATAGTTACAGCGAAAATAGGTTTGTTGACCATCATGAGAACCCCCAGTATCATAATTATCTTTTATGAGGTGCAGCTCTACAAAACCAAAATTAATAGTGGAGGCCCTGCAGAAAACGTACCCATCTCTTTGTATTATTTTCCATTTGTAAAGAAAGGAAGAGAAAACTTCCAAAATCATGCTGAAAAATGAGCATTTAAAAGAAGGAAAGCGTCTAGGATAATTTATATAAGGCTGCAACCTTATACTATAGAAGTAAAGTATACTTCAAAAATCTAATAAAAAAGAATGATATGAAATGGGAAAACTTTCTAATTGATTATCTCGACTTCAAGATATACGAATACCAAATTCATATAAAAAGAAAAAAAATCAATCCTAAAAATAATGCATATTTTAACAAGTTTTCTGGAAGGGTTGTTTTCAATATTTTTTAAGAGTATATAGATAAGCTCGATCTATATTGTTTTACACCCATGTGAGTAGGATCTCAAAGGATCGCCATTAAATTCTGACATAGATATCTAAAAAAATTATTACATAGGTATGAGACTTAGGTGAATGGGTATATTGATAACTTTTTTAGAGATCTGTGTCAAATTTTAATGATGATCATTTGGGGTCCTATTCAAATGGGTGTAGAAGGGTCTCATAGTATCATTACTCATTTTATAATTAAAATTGATCATAAATTTTAACGCCACCATTAGGAATTCAGAACTCAAATTTTAAAAGTGCACCGTAAGATGTGAACCTCCAACAAACCATAACCTTGTTCTAAAATTTAGTGTAGAAAGATCAAGTCGCGCCAACTAATCGGTCATGGCTTGAGACGACCCTTACCCTTGTTCCAAAATCTAGTATAGGAAAGATCGAGTCGGGCTGACTAATTGGTCATGGCTTGAGCCAATTAGTCGGGCTGAGTTTGACTTAGCCGGCCCGATTAATGCTAAGTTTTGTAATGTTAAAAAACTGAGGGTAAAAGACCCAAAAAAATTACAAGAAATTTGTAAAAAAATGTTGAAATTTTATACGTGTTGTTTTTTATATTATCACATAAAACAAGTGAAACAAAATTACATACATAATTGGACTCTTGACAAAAATTTAGGCACTTGAGGCGGTAGTTTTTCGTTGAACAAGTAAAGGAAATTACATATGGAAAAAGTTCAGATCACGTTGCAACTTTAAAATGTAGAATTATTCGGAAAATGTTGTTTTAATGTTGAAAAACCCTCTAATTGATCATCTCCAAAGCGAGGTGTATGATTATGGAAAAAAAAAGGGAGTTTGAGGTCCCAAAAACAATGCTTCTTGCAACATATTATCTAGACCATCAACTTTCAATATTTTCATATGTTTATAGATCTGCTTGATTTTAACCATTTTTTGAGTTTAAAAGTTATAATTAGATATGAAAATAGATTTTGAGATAATCCTAAGAATTTTTTACATCAAAATTACTTGCTATGATAAAATTTTGATGTGTACCTTGATTGGATTGTTTAAGGTTGCAACATTATAGAAACTACACCCATTACATATTACACAATAGTAAAAAACATACTTCAAAAGTAGTAATATCAATAATGGGTTTTGGAATTTTTTTGAGTTTTGCTATCAGAGTTAACTGGAAAAAAATCATCGTCCGGTGGAGTCTGTAAAAAGGGCAGCAATTTTTCCTTGCCAAGTAGGAATACTACCGTGTGAAGTTCTTAGGCCATAGTCACACAATTATTTTTTATAATTTGCCAATTAATCTTGTAAATTGGTTGATTAGTACCGATTAATATATAGATTGGTTGATTTGTACAATAAATCTGCCGATTCGTATACCCTAGGGCTATGTCTAGGGTGACCTGTCAAATTAAGACTACTCGAACTTGACTAATACTCAAGTCCGAGTTAATCGGCCAGACTTTTTCGGCCAAAATCTCAAATTTGTGTGTCCTTTTTGGTTTTTTGTTTTTTAGAAATGGTGCAATTTGCATAGAGCTGAGGCTCTAAACAATCAAAGTAAAGTACACCGTCAAATAGTATCAAGAAATGTGGCTTCAATAATGAAATTCTTTGTAATGGCCTTAAAATATATTTTTATTTTTAATTACAAAATTTAAAGCTTTAAAATAGTATAGATGGAGCAAATCTATGAAAACTCGAAAACCTTGAAAAATATTAGTAAAAAAATGTGTTATAATATATACTATTTTCAAAATTCGAAATTTATTTTTTTCTTATGTCCATACATCTTAATGCCGAGATGACCAATTTAAGGATACCTGAAAATCAAAACATCTTCTTCTAGTAAAATTATTGAGGTGGGCTCTAATTTGATTGTATAGACTTTAGTGCTTAGGCTCTATATAAACGTTTTCCTTTAAAATATCGGTAAAAAAGAGATCCGTGTGTGTACAAAACGACTCGATTCAACCACCCATTGCCGAATTGTCCTCATTTCTCATTTATTTTTATTTATTTCCTCATTCTCCTATTTTTTAATTATCAATAAATTAATTCATTTAACGGCGCTCCTCTTCGTCTCGCCGTTTCCATCGCCGTCGTCTTGGCGCTGTCCGCAAATAGGTGCAAGAACGAAGCTCGGCCCTCTATTTGAAAACGCGTGGCACAAGATCTCGACACGTTTCCATACCACCTATTGATTTGGCAACGACTTAAGAAGGAAACTCCAAAAGAAAATACGCCTGTTATCCTCATAAATATCGGAAGTGTGCCCATCATAGAATGGACTAAAGCACATTTTTGAGGCCAACTTCTACTTTGACCGAAAACGGTGGAAGTAGTTTCGTCATTTATTAAAATTTTATATTTATTAAATTATATTAAAAAAATTTCAATCAGTGTATATAGGAAGTTTTTCTTAGTATTTCCTATAATCAGTAACATTTATTTTTTTATATTTTTGTACTTGGTGCTCATATTTTTTGTGTTTTTTTTTTTTTTCATAAGTTCGAAACACCAAACTTCAAACCAGTTATCGATATCAGGCTTAGAGCTTGAAGTTTTGAACCGACTGTATTATGAATGAAGTAGTTTGAAACTTAAAAGTTTCGAACCCTAAAATGAGACAAGCACTCGAGCTGAATGATCTAAATCTTCGTAGTCCTTCTTAATTTCAAACTCAAGGCATATTTTTGTGTTATCCAAAATCAATTACGTAAAGAAATCCCTCATTTGGGATTGAGATTGATATGGATAAGTTTTTTAAAGAAAATAAAAAATCTAAAAAAATTAAGACTCTTGGATATATATCTGGTGGTTGTTGAGATATATGTAATATTTATAAGAAGCTATCTATTTATTATGGATTCATAACTTTATATATATATATATATATATATATATATATATGATGAAACTGTAGGGAATTTGTACTTAGAGAGAATAAAGCTTCTTCCAATGTATAGAAACTTTGTGATGGTGCTCTCTTATCCTCAAGATTGAAGAGCTAGAGATTTTGGTGATTTCCTATTTTAGTTAAAGAGAAATTGAAGAGCTAGAGATTTCGGTAATAGGATTTCCTATTTTAGTTAAAGAGAAATTGAAGAGCTAGAGATTTCGGTAATTTCCTATTGTAGTTAAAGAGAAGGTCAATTTATTGTTGCTCTCTTGTCTGTATGGGTGTTGTTGGCTCGCTTTGGTTTTTGTCGAGGTTAGAGAGGTAACTTTATATCCCAAAATCTTTGATATAATTTTCATAAATAGTAGATTTCAATTTGTCATGCTCGTGGATATAGCTTTTTGCGGTGAATCGGGTAAATATTTGTGTTCTTGCGGCATGTATTTCATGCTTTATTTATCGTACTTTATTGACCAAAAATCAAAATCTTTGTGTTCTAGTAGTATGTATTTTATGCTTTATTTCTCATACTTTATTTGTCAAAAATAAACCCATTGGGTTTAGAGCTTCTGCGCACAATAATAAAGTATCATATTTAGCTACATAACAAGATATGTATTGATGTATTTTTGTTGTATTTTAGCATATGTATTTTAAAGTTTTTTCTTTTTTAGAAGAAGTTTATATAAAGTTGCAACCATGCACAAAAAAAATAATGTGTGCTTCAAAAAATCCAGTACAATAATGTTTTGAAGTTAAAAAAGCAATCATATGGACGTTGATATATATGGATATAAAAAACAAAATCTTGAAGATAATAACAAGTTATTTAGATAATCTATTTTCAAGTTTTTTCATATATTTTTAGATTTTTTTTTCAATCTGGTGTATGGATATAAAGAATAAAATCCTGAAAATAGTTAATCTTCTAACAAGTTATTTAGACAATGTGTTTTCAAGATTTTTCAAATGTTATAGATTTGCTGAATCCGATGTATGGATATAAATAACAAAGTCCTAAAATACTGCATCTTCTAACAAGTTATTTAGATAATATATTTTCAATAAATTTTCAAATGTTTTAGATTTTCTCAATCCGCAATCTTTTAAAATTTTAATTTTAAAGTCCCCCCTTACTTGTATAAAGTGTGTAAGGTTACACAAGCCTCATTTTCTTTTGAATATTGATAACTGGTGAGAATCAAACTTGTAACGCATTACATTAGCTACCTTGACCACCTTGGCCTGGAATTGGACTGAAAGACCAATTTCCCCTTCTTGATCATGCTAGACAAAATTTGCAGTAACGCATGTTTTAGTTCAGAATTTATAGAATTAGATTTCCAAGTTAATTGACTCAACTCGCAAATTATCAAAATGTCATCGCTTAATTCGGAATTTGAAGTACACAGCATCATTAGTTTGAGCACAGATCAAGAAGAGTTATACTTAAAAGGGTGTGGTTTGTATAAGGATGCAACTTTAAACGATCAAATTAAGGCGTATCTCCTAATTTTATTGTAAATAAAATTTTGATGTAAAATATTTTTAGGATGGCTTGAGAATCAATTTTCATCTTTAAATATAAAATCTTAAACTCCAAAAACAGTTCTAATCAAGTAGATTTATAAACACTTAGGCAATCTTGAAAACTCGAAAATGAACCGTCTAAATAATTTGTTGCAAGATACACTATTTATAGGACTCAAATTTTTGTTCTCTTTTTATATTCATACATCTCGATGATTAATTAGAGGGTCTTCCAACATCAAAACATGATAGGGTTTTGAGGTGCATCTTAATTCTATATTTTAAAGTTGCAACCTTATATCAACTTTTTTTTCCATGCTTAAATGGAGATAGTTTTTCAAAGATCAACAACCTTTTAGCTATTGTTCAAAGATCAACAACCTTTTAGCTGCCTCATTGATATTCTTAGATTGTATGACTATTTTTTGACTAAATTTCCAATAAACATTGAAGCTTCCATCTAATATTAACAACCTTAATCATTTCTTTCAATTTTTTGTTATTTTCCAATTATGGAATATCCCCTGCTTATCACGACAGGGTGTCCGAATTTGTCAGGATCTCTCCTCAATCGTCGGTGATCCCATCGTATTTATGCAGTCCAATCGCATGGAATTTCTATAGTTGGTTTCCTGGCTTTCCCTGTGAATTTTTGGAGAGTGGAAAAGTGAAAATCGAAACCCTAGCTCTGAAACCGTAGCCATTGAAGCTCGTTACTGGCGCTGTGAAATGGGCTGAACTGTTTTTAACAAGTTCGAATTTGGCCGGAAAAAAACCAGTGGAAAATCCTGGAATTCAAAGCTTGGATGAGTGTCGAAGCTTTTTTTGCGGCTCCAGGTGAGATAATGAAGATTTGAGCTCTGTGCTTTCGAGGTTTAGAGTTTTGAGAAAAAAACAGCGGTTCTGAAGCTTACTGGGCTTGAAGAACCAGTTTCAGGGGGAAAAGGCGCTTGATTTTATAGGTGATTATTCTCAGAGACCAGGGGGCTTGTTTTGGCCACTTTCGTTGCTTCATTTTGGTGAGAATCACAGGTCGAATTTCTCAATGATTGTGCCCTAAAGCTTTACTCTTTCTCTCTGCGAACCTTCTCTCTCTGTAACCTTTTTCCGGCAAAAAGATGCCGGAAAAGGGCCTGTCTCCTAGCCTTTCAAGGCCAGTTCCCCTTCTTTCTCGCTCTACCTCCTTAGTTCCAATTCTTTCTCGCTCTAGCTCCTTCATTCCGAGAAGTCTGTCGAGTTTGATAGTGGTTCTCTTCTTGGTCGTTGTTATTGTATGGGCGGCTGATAGTTCCTCCATTGATGACGCAGTCATGGTGTGGAAAAATCGATGGAATTACAGCATCGGTGCCCCTTTCAAAACGCACCGGAATCTGACACACTCGGCCACTACAAAGCCTGAATCCCTCCGGAATCTGACGCAGATGGCTGTTTCTCCGTCCTCAGAGCCGCAGGATCCGGTTTCTCCGATTGATTCTGCAGTAACAGATGACCGGAATATGACTTTTCTGGCGACCTCGTCAGTGGAAGAGGGCTGGAATGTAACTTTACCAATGACCATGTCAGCTGAAGATGCATGGAATCTTACATTTCCGGAGATTGCACCAGGTGAAGATGGCCGGAACCTGACATTTCCAGTAATTTCATCAAGTGAAGATAGCCCGAACATAACGTTGTCAGAGAGCGTAATCTCAATATCTAAAGCTTCTTCAGAGGCCCAACAGGAGGATTTTGCGGCATTGGACGGCCGGAATCTGACACACAACGAGTTTCTACCGTTGTCAGACGGGCGGAATCTGACACTTCCGGCTAGTGTCCTTGCAAAAAAAGCAGAAGAGAACGGCGTTTTCGAGTGGATATCGTTTCCTGAGGAAAATAACGTAACGGCGAGGTTTTTGGAGAGCATGTCGGGAGCAACGGCCCCCGCATTTTGCCGTGACACCAAGACGGAATCCGTCACCGTTTCCGGCCTCGAAGTTGCCGGGAAACTGCGACTCACCGCCGGAAAAATCCACACCTTTGCCGTCTCGGCCTACGATATCGCTGGAAAACCGCGATGCTCTGGCGGAGATTACTTTGAAACTGACCTCTCCGGCGCCTCCTGGAAATCACGGCCGCCCCTCCAAGATAACGGTAACGGCTCCTACACCCTCTCTCTACAAGTCCACCCCGATTTCGCTGGCGATCACGTTTTAAGTATCGTCCTCCTCTTTCGAAACTATCAAGGCATGAAGCGTTTTCCAGAGCGTTGGGCCGTTAGGAAAGAGGTCTTCAACAAAACGTTACGATTTGAAAATAACGGCTTCCGGAACAACGGCCCCGAAGCGCTGAAAACTTGCGGGAAGGAGGATTTCCGGCGAGGGTTGTGGTCGGGCCGTTGGACCAGACTCTCCCGGTCTGAGCCTTGTGAGATTGACGCTTCCGGCCGCTTTAGGTGCCTGAGACCGAGTCACCCGTGCAGAAAGCCGTGGTGCTCTGGTCCACTCGGCTCGCTTGAGAGTAACGGGTGGGTTTACTCGGCTCACTGTTCTTTCCGGCTTTATAATGCCAAAGACGCATGGAAGTGTCTAAGGAATCGGTGGATCTTCTTCTGGGGTGACTCGAACCATGTGGACACGCTTCGCAACCTCCTTAACTTCGTGCTGAACCGGCCGGATGTAGCGTCTGTAGCGCGCAGGTTCGACCTGAACTTCACCAACCCAGACAAACCCTCCGAGACGGTCCGGATAACCAGCATTTTCAACGGGCACCACAATGAGACGTCGAACTACCTCGGCCTCGATTCACTGCACAACGAGAACTTTCGGAACCTTCTCCGCTCGTACTTTACTGGAGAATCGGTCCCCGATGCGATGGTAATGAACTCGGGCCTCCACGACGGTGTCAATTACCGGAACCCAAAGGCATTCGCCGAGGCGGCCACGATGGCGGCCGCATTCTGGGCCGAGGTGCTGGTTGGGCGCCATGTGGAGGTGTTCTATAGGACCACGGTGGCAGCTGGGGGCCATGCCAGGGCCCTGTCATTCAACCCCCACAAGATGGAGGTGTACAATTGGATGGCGTTGGAGAAGCTGAGAGAGCGAGGGGTCGTCAATGGTGTGGTGGATGGTTTCGATATGACGTATCCATGGCACTATGACAACCGGTGCAGCGATGGGGTGCACTACGGCCGAGCCCCAGCTCGAGCCCGGTGGCGCGATGGGCTCGTGGGCCACCAGTACTTTGTGGACCTGATGCTCGCCCATGTGCTGCTTGATGCCCTTTGTGCAAAAAATTGAATCCCCCTCCCATACACAAGCTCGTTCGTGGATACTATACTCCCTGCTGCCCTTTGTGCAAAAAATTGAATCCCCCTCCCATACACAAGCTCGTTCGTGGATACTATACTCCCTGCTCTTTTTGGGTTTGCGCAGGGATAGGCAGTGCAGAATTAATTGCCATTCAGTGGTCCGGATATCACGGTTATGCCCGGCGGGGCATTCGTGAACGTGTGAAAACTGAAAATTTGAGTTGGGATTGAATTTGTTATTCCCAATTTTCAATTATTTTTGATAAATTTATCAATACACACAATTAATTCAACGTGTCTTGTCTTTGGCTAGTGTGATCCAAAACACAACCAACTTTCTAATCCAAAATAATATCCAAATTTTGTTGAAATCTAGTTAAAAAATAATTTTAGCTGATCAACTAATAATGTTGGGCAACTTTTTGTAATACATTGCTCTTTTTTATATACTGAAATTATTATTACTATTTTGCCTTTTCCTTATTTTTGTGGCCACTTGGATCCTATTGTGTCTTTGTCATACATGTTAAATCCCACTTTTCCTTGTCGCTTTATCTTTTATAGTTATTCATCATTCATGTCGTATTTTTAAATTTTTTTTTCTTTTTAGTGACCGCTCATTCCCAACTGTTTGTTTGACTTTGCAATTTAATTTGCAGGGATTATTGGTCATATTATCTCGAATGTCAAATATGTAGAGTCCTTTTCCAAATTTTATTATGTATCGTGCGTATGAATGTATGAATATAGTGGATTCCTCTTTCTTTCAAGAAACCAACTTTCATTCAGAGTCATTGGATTCTTATGGCTCGGGATTAGAACTCTTTTTTTGAGGAATTTTAAGGCCTTTAATGGGTCGGAAACTGTCACGTGAATCGAAACATTTTCATTTGGGGAAATGATTTAATCCATTTGGACTTTTGGATCTTACTACTGTGGATGAGAATAATATGGACTATAGTTACTGGTATGGGACCACATTTCTGTGTGAAGGTCTAGATCATTCCCATTCACTAAATGATGGTCTAGATGAGCCCAGCTCAGTGGCTCATTGTCTATTTCTCATTAACATAATTCCGTAGTTAGAATTGGACCAATTGGGTCTGATGGGTAAATTGTTTCGTGCGGGCTAGCACCCTCTAAATTGGTTGGAGGGTGGAGATTTTATGCGGGCTAGCCTGTATAAAACATGTGTCCTTGATTAAAAATCGATCAAAACCCATGTTTGACCAATTTAGTCTATTGGAGAAGTTGGTTTTGACCAGTTTTTTCTGACGAGACAAAGTTGGATTTTATTTTTTGTTACATTTTTAGGAAAAAATCGTTCATCAGTTAGTGGGCGCCAAAGTTGGATTTTATTTTTTGTAACATTTTTAGGAAAAAGTCGTTCATGAGTGCAAGAGGTTGCTGATTCAACAACGTTGTAAAAAACTCAATGGGCTTATATCGTGTACAATTGTTTTTTTTTCCATGTTCATGATCATATTCTTCTTTTTTTCATGTTCATGATCATCTTAATCTAGATCATGAATCCCTAAATTTTTAGATTAAAAATCTATTATTAATATGGTTTAATTGGGAGCCTGCATGTGTACAATATGAGTCGGTTGACTCATAGAAACCCCATGTTATTTATATCATAGTATAATGCAACCGGGTATGATTTCATGAAAGTTGTATAATAATATGATGCAACAACCTTCAAAAATCATGTTAGGACATTTTTTTTTTTATCCAAATTTTGAAATATACACTCTTTTCATTCTAATGAACAACCACAAAAAAGGAAAAATTGAAAACACAAGCTAGAAAGTATGTTTTTAGCTCAATTAACATAGGCCATCTATTTTTGTGAGATGCTTAGATCTAGGCCTTAGAAAGACTTTTTCTTTTCCAATTTTTTTAGATAGCTATATCATCAGTAGATCAACAATGTGAAAAAAGAAAAACATTATTTTGAGTTTGTAAATGCTAAGATCTTGAAATTCACCAAATGAATGGTCGAGATTCATTGTTGGAGGTAACTCATTTTGACCATATCTAGGGTTTAAATCAAACTTTTTTTTTTTTAGATTGATTATTGAGATAAAGAGATTGTGTATGCAAAATTTTGGGTCCTACAAATACCACAAACATTACTTTCTAAAAGTGTGGTTGCATTGGATTGTATTATTATGAGACGATTTAGTTTTGGTACAAAGATATCACAATCACTTTTAGCTATTTGAAGTGAAATCCAATAGATATCACAACATTCGAGAAATTGTAGTTTAGATTTTGTGCCCAAACAATAACACATCCTCAACTACCCGATTTCAAATCTAACAGTAAATGATAATTGTGATCTTATACCGAAAGTAAATTGTCTCATCGTATACATTTTTTTTATATTATTGTTCAATGTTTTCTCTTATTTTTAAAGTGGGGTTTTTCCAATTTGATTGACCGGTTTTTAATTAGACCGATTTTTAATTAGACCAGATCTGCCCTTGATCCAATTTAATCCCAATAATACTATGAAAAAGCACCATTATGATTAAATGAAAAAAGTTTATATAAGATTGCAACCTTAAAATGTAGAATTAAAGATGCACTTAAAAAATCCATCGAAAAATGTTGGAAAACCCTCTAATTGATCATCTCGACATCAAGATGTATGAATACGAAAAAATAAAAGATTTTGTGTCAAGGTTTATATGCTTCCCCTACAACATAAAAGATACATACTTCCCCCTTCATCTACCTGTTCAATTTAGATCTAGTGAGCCACTAGTACTTTTATTTTAATGGGAATATTTTTTATAGGTGGGAGTTCAAGAGGGATTGGACGCCAAAATTTTGGCGTCAAAATGTTTTCTATAAAAAAATAAAAAATAAAATAGTATAGAGGGTGACATTGTGATTGCGGCCATCTAAGCCGTGCATTTAGAATGGATGGTTGGATAGGGGGAAGTATAGAAGTTTTATGCTGTAGGGAAAGCATAGAAAGCTTGTCCCCCAAAAATAGTGCATATTGCAGTACATTATCTAGACCGTCTATTTTCAAGATTTTCATATGTTTATAAATCTACTTGATTTGAATTATTTTTGGAGTTTAAAATTTTATAATTAAATATACAAATAGATTTTCAGATAATTCTAAAAATTGTTTACACCTAAATTACATGTTCTGATAAAATTTGAAGGTACGCCTTAATTGGATTGGTTAAAGTTACAACCTTATAGAAACAGTACCTTTATTATATTAACAATATAAGCTCAATGATCAGCAAAATTCTACCAAAAAAATATTTATTGATATTTTTTGTGAAGGTATAAAATTTAGACCTTTTACTTGTGGTACAAGAAATTCCCTTCTTACCCATAAATTGGGGCAGCTAGGGGTTGTCTTGGATTGCTCTTAACGTATGAGATCTTTTTGAGCGTTCAACTGTTTGCAGGAAAATGTCATACACCTAGCTGCTTGATTCCAAGTGTGATAGTTATGGATATGGGCGATTATTACTTTCTTGTATAGAACACACAGTGTACTCAGACTCGCTTTGGCCAAGGAACTCGCCTATTGGTTAAGTCGAGTTATTCAGGATTTAGCTACACATGGCTAAGTGTTCAATAAATTGGAAAAAGAAAGATACAATTTTTTAAAAAGAAAAAATATATTAAAAGCAAAATATAACAAAAGATAATCTAAAGGAGTTAAAATAAGTTGAAAAATAATTGAAAAATAGATTTATAGTTGGAGGCATCTTAAAAATCCACCAAAAAAAAAAAAGAAGGAAAAATGTCAAAAACAAGGATTTATGACATAAAAACACTGACCAATCTTTGCCAACAACATATAAATCATACAAATAAAAAATATAGATCAATCCCCCTTTTTATTTTTGTTTTTTATTTTTTTTAAATATGATAAAAGGTTATTGTATTCAACCTTTGTATGTTTCATTGTGGACCGGAATTATAGTTGGCGAAAAATAGAGTGCTTTGTTTCTATCCTATTTATTAAAATGCTTTATTTGTTTCTTTCATATAAATTAAATTGTTTTACTGGGTTGGAATTGATGGTCAAATTTTGGGTAGTTGGGAGGGAGAAAATTTGGTATTTATGGAATATGCACCCTCCCATGTGAAGTACCCAAAATCGGTCCCTCTGCTTTCTGGATTAGTTCTACTTTTAAAAAAGAAGGGTCAGCGATAGCTTTATTATTTATAGCGTCATGGTTTCCTTGTATTCTCTCAATTCTTTTACCTGAATTGTTTATAAACTATTTATATGTTATGTTGCAAATAATAATATTGATTTGATTAGCACATCGAATGATTATTACTGGAACAAGTAGTCTTTTTGTCTTTTTTTTAATAAGAGGTGGATTTTTTTCTCATTTATGTATGATACCTTTTCCATGTGCCTCCACAAGCCTTATAGCTATACATGTTGGGAGATCCACATCCATCCGATCTTTATATTTTTCATTTATGAATGTTAACTTATGTGAGAATGAAACTATATATGTCACAATGTGGAATTTGTTACCCTGATCGCTTAGGCCAAGGGGCCAGTTCTCATCGGATAAACACTTAGGGGCCGTTTGGATACCTGGAAATATATTGTGTGTGAAATTTATTATTGACGTAATACATTACCGTGTAATACATTACCTGTAAATGAATTGTTACTGTTTTGGTAGTATTTAGATGCAACCTGATAAATACATTGTTATTGTTTGGCTATATCCGGAAGAAAAATAGAAAATGCATTACCGACATTTTACCAGTACGTGCCTATAAACTATCATTTCTTTCCTTTTTGTCGCAAAATTCCACTAAACTTCAGAATTATCATTTCCTTTTTTTTTGTCACAAAATTCCACTAAAATACTGAATTAAAATCATCATCACACCATTCTAAAAAGATTTATAATAATAACATTATCCCCATTCCAAAAATATTTTCTACTAATAACTTGTACCATTCTACGGTCATGACACTATTTCCTACTTATTTTAAGTGCCTTTGGCACTTATATGCAATCATATGTTTTCTAACATGACATTGGTTTCAACGTGATAAGTCATTGGAACAATATGATTGGAATAACTTGATTTTATTATGATAAGCCTTATTTTTATTTATTTATTATAGAAGTCTTTTAAATGTCTCTTTATATAATTTCAAATAAATAATAAATTTATGATACTAAATTCAAAATCTGTCAGGTACGAGTTAAAAAATGGGAAGAAGTTTCATTAGTAAACTAGAAGGTTTGGTAATTGCAGTATAAAATTTTGAGGTATTTGACGAGACTAAAGATATATGTTATTTCAATTGAGATTTTAGTAATCTCTTATGATGATTATGTTGTGTAAATTTTTTTATGTTATTTCAATTGAGATTTTAGTAATCTCTTATGATGATTTTTTATTATGATCGTGTTGTATAATTTATCATTGATTACTTATTTTTATTTCTATTATTTTTGTTTTTATATAACATAGATGCCTTGAGACGAGGGGACGAGCTTAAAAAGGGAGGGTATGTTATGTAAATTTTTTTATTATGATTGTGTTGTGTAATTTATCATTGATTACAGATTTTTATTTTTATTTTTTTTATTTTCATATGATAGCTGATGCCTTCAGATAAAGGAGACGAGCTTAAAAAGGGAAGGATCAGCTAATTATTATGAAAAGAGATGGCTAGAAGATTTTTTGAAACAAGGATAGGGTAAGCAAAAACGCACGTGAAAGATTTCTCGTAATAGGATTTTAACCTATCATCATACATAATGGATTTCCTGATTTTGGGAAATCTCGCATAATCTCTTTCCATTTTTTTATGATTAAGTGTATCCAAATGGAAATGTCATATTTTATTGTAATCTATTTTCATGTAATAGATTCTCACGTACCCAAATAACCCCTTAAGGAAGAACCCAAGATATAATGAGAAAAGAATATCTTTGCTATGCTTCCTAGGGAGCACAATTTACTTTTATTCCCTCGGTCAGAAGATCTATTTGGGACGATTTTTTCAATATAAAATTTTGAAAATTATGTAAGAATTAGTAGATGATTATTCTCAGAAGAAAACTTGAAAATTTAAGGATTCTAACACTTAGATGTGACCATCTAAAAATTGGATGGTCTCTATTCAATCTTCATGCTTTCTATTTTTTAAGTACATAGACAGTATAATTATGATTTTTTCTTTATTGAAATTAATCTATAGGTTGGAGAGATTACATCCCAAACATTTGGGGTCCTAAAATTAATTCTAGGTGGGATTTTATCCGAGGGAGTAAATAGACACCATACTCTCATTCATTTTAGAGAAATTTATCAAAATGCATATGAGAGAGTCACTATTTATCATATTGCCAATATCTTTTATTTTAATTTCTTGCTACTCATTAACATACACAAACATAAGTTGAATAGATGAAAGAGGGTAAAATACGACATTGGAGATATAAACTATTTTTTTGGGGATTGTATACAATGAGATCATTTACCTGTTATACATGGTGGTCACAATTATGTACAATCATCCGACGTGAAATTTGATAGCTTGGTCAATGGAATAAATGCATCAATCTAATTTCACATCTAATGGTCAAGATTAATTGTGACCACTTTATACCAAAAACAAATGATCTCATTATAATGACCATTTTGTACCATATATATATATATATATATATATATATATATATATATATATATATATATATATATATATATATATATATATATATATTTATTTATTTATTTATTTATTTATTTATTTATGTTTATGTTTCCCTCAACAACAACAGTTTGGAAAAATCTCTCTCCACGTGCAGTCTCATATAAATGAAAAATGAAATATATATTTTTTTAATTTGTCATTTGGGTTGATGTAGCTCCATGTGGTGGTTGCGGCTCACCATAATGGTAGTCCCCACCTTATCAAAGTATGGCATCTTTTGAGCTTCATCGAATCTAACACCAAGAATCCCGTGTACATAAGTGCGTGTGGAAATAACAATGTCCAAATACATGAGCCCAACGGTTTAGATTAAATTTGGACCAATCTGATGATCACGATATTATTTTGTGTTTGAATTTTATTTTATTTTTTACAAATCCAAATCACTTGAAATTTTAGGTGTGTGTTCTTCTCATCAAGCCACACCTAATACAAATATAAAAAAACTAATTCGAAAAAAATAAATTAACCAAAATACCCCCGAACAGGGGTATTTTGGTCAATTTTTTACATATAAAATATTTTTTTATATATATTTTGAAAAGATTCACCTATTTTTAATGAGAACACACTTATAATTTCAAGCATTTTGGATTTGTAAAAAATAAAATAAATTCAAACACTATCAGGCACCCGTGATCGTCAGATCGGCCCATATTCAATTTAGGCCGTTAGGCTCATATTTTCCTGTATATATATATATATATATATATATATATATATATATATATATATATATATATGATCTTGTGAGTACTTAGGCTCACAAGAAAAATGAGCCCAACGGTTCAGATTGAATATGGGCCGATCTGATTATCACGGATATCTGGTAGTGTTTAAATTTTAATTTTTTTTCTAAAATTTCAAAGCACTTGAAATTTTAGGCATATGTTATTCTCATCAAGACGAACCTAATAAAAATTTTTAAAAAACAATCCGCATAAAAATAGTTGATCAAAATACCCTCGAAACTTTACAGGGGTATTTTGATCAATTGTTTTCATGTAAAATATTTTTTTGATATTTTTTGAAGATTCACCAATTTTTAATGAACGCATGCTTAAAATTCAAGTGATTTGGATTTATAAAAAATATATTAAAATTCAAACACTATCGTGCATTCGTGATCATCAGCTGGGCCATTTGGCTCATTTTTTATAATAAGCCCACTAGCTCACAGGATCGTATATATATATATATATATATATATATATATATATATATATATATATATATATATATATATATATATATATATATATATATATATATATATATATATGAAGATATTACAAAATGCTTATAGGCGAAAATGAACAATGATTTTGCTTACCCTCATCACCGTTCAAAGTTTATCGCACAATCACGATTATCTGGTAGTATTTTATTTTTCATTTTTTTTCTACAAATCGGAATGATTTGAAATTTGGAGCATGTGTTAAAAAAAAGAAGTGAATCTATAAAAAATATCAAAAAAATATTTTACATAAAATAAATTGATCAAAATACTCCTAAACATTTTCAAGGGTATTTTGGTTATTTTATGAATTATTATTATTTTTATATTTTTATTAGGTGATACATACACTCTAAATTTCATATCATTTTGATTTATAGAAAATAATTTAAAATTAAAATACTACCGGACAATCATAATCACGAGATGAACTTTAGACGGTGATGATGGTAGGCGAAATTACTTTTCATTTTCGTCTATCGATGTTGGGAAGACTTATATATATATATATATATATATATATATATACACACACACACCTTGTAAAGGGGGTCACAATCATTTTTTTCTTTTAGATTTTAAAATGGGTGGTTGTAAGAGGGTTATTGATTATACACATAGTTCAAAAAAAATTTCTTGGACTTGATGAGTAACACAAACTCATCCAATTTGATATGAATAGTTGTGATCTCTTTGTACAAAAATTCGTAAAGGAAAAAGTTTATATAGAGCCGAGGCTCTAAACAATCAAATTAGAGCCCACATAAAAAATTTCACGAGAAGAGGTTGTTTTGTTACCCAAATATATTCAAATTGATCATCTCGACATCAAGCTGCATGGACATGAGAAAAAAAATGAATTTCAAGTTTTGAAAATAGTGCATCTTGTAACGCATTTTTGGACCGTCAATTCTCAAGATTTTAAAGTTTTTATAGATCAGCTCCATCAGCATTATTTTTCAAGCTTTAAATTTTATAATTAAAAATGAAAATGTATTTTAAAGCTATCACAAATATTTCCATAAAACCATATTTCTCGGCACTATTTAAAAGTGGGCTTTACTTTAATTGTTTAGAGCCTCGGCTCTATACAAACCGCTCTAAAAGGTAAATGGTCTCTTTGTAGGCAATTCCTTATTTAACATAGATGTCGATGAAATGAAAGAGGGGATTGGTTGATCGGGCAGGAGGAGGACATTGCTTTCTCGTTTTGCTAGCAGGTGTTCCTATCAAATCTGTTCATCGACAGGTAGGGTGAATTTGTTCCTTATTCCGGTTGTAAAGCGGAAGAAGAGGGGGAATGGGCACAGCCCCACCTGCAGCCTGCGTTTCCGGGAAGTCAAGCTTTCAACAAGAATCTGTATCGGGATGACTATCCATCCTTATCTCCTATTTCCTATCTCTCGCTTTTCTTTTCCTAAACATTTTTCCAAAGCATGGGAGTGATGTAGGCCATTCGATGAAGGAGCATCTTTTTTTTGATGGTCATGATCATTCTATCAGGGAAACATGGTAAAGATCATATTTTGTCCAATGGTCAGATAGGGCTTCGCTTATTTGATACACCACTTGCATATAAACATACATGATTGCTATTTCTAGCGGTGCATCCGAATAGGATGTAATTTCTATCAGAATGTCGTGCCTAACATTACTTTGCTTTCAATTTTTTTATATAAATTACCTTGATATGAAATTTGGGATGTGTCCATTCTTTATTGGAGATACACCTAGTAAAAATAAAAGAGAAATATTTTTATATAAAATAACAAAATTACTCCTCCAAGTCTCAGGGGAGTCAATGTCAATTGTTTTATTGTGAAATATTTTTTTTTTTTTTTTGATAGGGTGAACCCTATATAAAAGAGTGTACTCTAAATTTCATGTCAAAATGATATATGAACTAAAAATTTAAAATAAAACACTCTGAATTGTTCGATCACAATCAGATGCTCCAAGGCATATTATGACTAGTTATTTCAACCATCATTCATGTCAGACAGTTGGGAATAGCATTTGCATAAGTGTGGGTAGAGCTACACATAAATGACACTTCTTTTTTATGAAAATGTATATGATGAGACCATTTATTTTTTATATAACGTCACAATTATTGTCTACCACTAGATGTGAAATTGGACAGTGGTGATGTGTCATTAATTGAGCACAAAGTCCAAAACAAATTTTCTCAAAAGCCGTAATACATTTTAATATGTTAGATTTCACATGCAATGGCTAAAAAGGTTGTGACGATTTTATTCAAAAAAATGAATGGTCTCATGGTATACAATCCAATTTTTTTTTGAATCAGGTCTCTTATCATTATTGTGACACTAGTTATTTAACTAGTTGGATCATGTGCGTTGCAAACGCACATAAGAATGAAATAAACGATCACGTAAGTAATCATATAAAGATATGATAGAAATGCAATGAAATATATAACATCATAGCAATAAAACAACAATATTATTGTCAGTGAAAGAAATATATGCATAGTTTCTAAGGATTTTTTAAAAATTTATTTTGAAAAAATAAGAAATTTGTCATTAATTATTTACGAACTATGAAATTTTTTATGAAGAACAACGTTAATCATTTTTATAATTTTTAAAAAGTGAATGAGACATTATTTTAAAAATGTATCACATATTATAATTATTTCTTTTAATAGTAAAAAAAACATTATTTATTTTAACATTTCAAAATATTAAATTCAAAGTGTGAAAATTTAGTTGTTTATAGGTTGCAACTAAATAATGCAATCATAAAATTATGGCATGCATGGGTGGATAGTATGAAAATTAGTATTGAATAATTTCTTTATAAATCTTAGATTAAGAGAAAACTAATCACAAGTGAATTTAAATTATATGGTATTCAGATGAATAAAAAATGGCAATAAATCGAACTTACAATAAAAAAGAAAGAAAGAAATGAGATTTTAAAATGTTTCAGGTTTAAAATAGTAAATATTATATTCTACTCTATGGAATCCTCTCTCTCTCTCTCTCTCTCCTCAACCAAGTGTACTATGTTATGGCTTTTTAATTAGATGTTCATCCATTAAATGAAATTAATTTACGTATTAATTAATGAATACTAATTTTCATGCTTAGATCAGAATGATTTCATTTCAAAATTTCAATAGTTTGAGACCCATGCATGAGATTATTTTATAAAATTTCAAAAACTTAGAACTACAAACATCCAATTTAATTTGAATGTTTCAAGACAACCAAATATTTAAACTAAATATTATGTGAATTAAATGCTTGACAATTTTCATGGTTTTCCAAGTTTACACATGATACATACATGCATATCCAAGCACATTGATACATACATAACATAGAAACATGCATATACTTTATGTATGAATTTTAATTGCTAGTTTTGCTAGTAAGCATGCATCAAAGAACTTTAATGGCATAAGCATATGCATTATAAAAACAAAATTCTACTCAGAAGTCACATATTAACTTAAAGGCCAGTTCATCTTCTGAACTGCCTTCCTTTAATAAGATGAATGTGCAAATGATCCGTATAGAAAAGTGTAACTGATAATGTAACTATGTGACCCAAATATATCAAAATTTTTTAAAAGGAAACCAGAACCACTAACTCTCGAGACAACATATTGCAAATTATAACAAATGAGTATTATTCCAAAGGATCACCTACTTGCAAGGCAGTATATTATTAATTTTACCATTTTGACATGCAAGAATAGTTTGACCATCACATCATAATCAGAAGAGAGAGAAGTCAAAAAATAAAAAATTTAAAAATAGTATTCAATATTCTTATGGATCGCCCATAATATATTTCTTTTTTATTTCTTTTGTTTGAATATTGGCCCTCAATATTTTTTTGTAGCAAGTATTGTCTTGAAAAAGAGAACTTCTATGACCTATTCAAATTTATAGATATGTACCACTATAAATCTAAGCCATAAAAATTAAACAGAAAATTATGAAAGCAAAGCAAAAGAGAACGTGCCTAGAATACAGAAAAAGGAGAAAGTAAACAAATAAAAAATGTACCTTCAATATATGATGTGTTGGCAACTAATAGCGCCAATACATTAGCAACTAACATATTCAAGTAAAACAAAATCATTAGATTCCATATCATACACCGTTTGCCTTGTACTACCAACCTATTTGATGAAGCTCCTACTCATCTTCCAACAGTGATGTGAAGTACAAGAAAAGCTTAACGCGTATGGTTGTTACCACTTCAAGAGAGTGGGTAAGCTTTCTATACTTCTCCTGCACCATAAAACTTACGTACTTTCCCTTATCCAATCGTCCATTTTGATTGGAGGGTTAAGATTGGTCAAATCAAAAAGTCACGTCTCTATATTATTTAATTTTTAATTTTTTTTCTATAAACTATTTTGACATCAAATTTTTTATGTCCAATCCTCTATTAAACTCGCACTAACGAACAATATAAAAAAATATTTTCAATAAAATAAAATAATCAAAATACCCTTAAAAATTTTAAAAGGTATTTTAGTCATTATATTTTATCGAAAAATTATTTTTAATATTTTTTATAGGTGCGCCCCAATGAAAATATGGCACGTACCAAATTTTATATATTCATGCAATTTGTATAAAAAAAACTAAAAATAAAATACTTTGAGACGTCGGATCTAAGATCGAATTGTGAGTGGCTCTCTCGATCAAAATTGAACGGCTGGATGGTAGGGGAAGCACTATGCTGTAGGAAAAGTAAAGAAACATTTCCCGAAAAAGAGGAGAGAGAGACTTGAATGCAAATTTTGTTGATGTTTCTCTCATATCTTCACTTGGTAAATTTCTTCCCATTCGATTGGAAATTAGATATTTTTCTTAACATTAACACAAAGATTGGAAAGTTGATATATACCAATTCAAAATTAGATATGGTTCTAATTTGAATTACAAAATTTTAATACTTTTTATATCATGTATATCTCCCTTTACATGCAGGCCTTCTCCTCTCTAAACTCGATCAGCCAAATCTTGGATGATCTATCTCCTGAATTCTCTCTAACACATGTCTTCCTATCCACGCAGCTAACTCCCTCTCTATATAGTTCGCTTTCCCTCTATTATCTCATGCAGTGATTATTATTGAACATAAAATAAATAAGCTTTCAGAGAAAATATTAAGTTTTCAAAACATGCAAATCTCTCCACTCCCCTTTTCTCTATCTCGCATACATAAGCTTCAATTAAAACTGTTGGGTTTATGTGGCCTTTAAAGTCTTTATGAGTACTTGTAAAATGAAATGATATTATGGAACATGAACTCAGTAGGAGTGTGGTCCCTCGTATACCATACTAAGCAAATGATAGTTTGCTGATACCGATCCGTGCTTAACGATCTCGGCTAGTCGGTTGGGATGTTACTTGGGCATGAAGAATAAACCGATGAAGGTTTATGGGTTAGCCCTTGATAAGGTCGGAGAACATGCTTGGATGAGTGAGCCGATGGACTATTTGACCCTTGTGTCTGATGGTGGCCTACAGAGACAGGGGCCTAAACCTCATCCACATGGCATGCATATCGATAGATCGTTCGGGAAAGCCAGAAATCCTTCTTTTAGGGTGAAGTGTATGCATGTGCGAGAAAAACCTCTATGCGCTATAGAGCTGTGATCTCATAAGTTCTTAGTGACTTTGACTTGTCTTTAGGAGAGGACTTGATATCCACAGACTGGGATTGCGATCCTTTGGCTCATCGGCCGTATTTTGGTGATCCGCTAATGAGCCATTGCTTGGACTATGGGTCATGGGAAATACTGGGTCGGTCTGATAAAGCAAGTGTGATCTGTAGTTCACAGTTGAAGGTGAAGTGCCTCATGATAGTTGATTCCTAAACCATATGGATCATTTTCCTATCAAATTAATTTAATTGTGTTTGTTTTATGATGACAATTATTTTAATATTATTATTTGAATTATTATGAACCCCTGGATATTTTATTTATAATTTTTGGATTTATAAAATTAAAGATATTGATTTTACAATTGTTTAAATATTCAAATAATGTTCTAAAATATTTTTATTAATTTTAAATATATAAAAATATCATGGGGGTCCCTTGTGCACATGGGCCTGCTATATTTTTAGAAGGTGGGGCTATGAGTGCCTCCCTACGGTGGCACACCCCACCCTTATTCTCTTTCCTATTTTTGGTGATATGGCAAGTGGCCATATGGTTGGAAGATATTGACTAAATATTGACTTGATTTATCTTTGAAAGATTTTGTGGAAAGATTGAGTAGATTTATGCTATTTTTATAGTATGCACAATATTTTGATTAGATTTAATTTATATTTATGGGAAAATGGTTTAGAAAAGAGGGCACCTTCCATAATGTTGATGGCCCACATATGGAATGGATAACTCAGATCTCTCACCCCACAAGTCACCATTGATTGACGGTCTATGTTCAATTTCATAAGAAGAGGCAAGCCTTATTCAAAACCTATAAAAAGGGATTGTCTCTATCTAAAATCTCTACACCTTATCTTTCATTCTCTTAAGAAAATTTATCTCTCTTATGTTTGATCTCTCTCCCACATTGTGAAAGAACCTAAGGGTTTAGTAAAGTTGAAGGAAGAGGGAAGCATAGAGTAAGGGTTTAGGTTATAGAGTTCTTCTTTCTCCTATCTCTCAAATATAGATTTATGGCTAATGGTTTCAAGGTTTAGCAAAAAGATAATTCATCTCTCTCAAACTAGGTTGCTAAGAGAATTCAACTAGGGTTTGAGTTTGTTATTAAAGGCGTTCATGTTCCATTGGTGTGGCTTGGCCGAAATTTGCTTTCTCGGCTCGAGATTAAAGTTACACTGATGATCCCGAGCCATCGGATGGTGGTGACGCGGTTTTTTGTATAATAAGCCCAATTGAGATAATCTTCGACACTCATCCTTTTGTTTCTTACAATCTTATCTTTTATTTTCAAGCATAGTGCATAGTTGTTTCAATGGCATCAAGTTGTTAAGATCTTGGTTTTATTGTTATATTGACTTTATTTTGAAATTTATTTTATTATAATGGAGACCACATGTAAGTGATCTTTTGCCAAAAAAAAGGGTGAAGAAAAAAAAAAAAAAAATTCCCTGGTAAAAGATCACATAGGTCTTTCTTTCAAAAACATCTTATCTCTCCGAAAAACTCTCAATTTTAAATAATAAAGAAGTTGAGAAATTTAAAATGATATCTCCTACACGCCCCAATTTTAGGAATAATAGAGAAGTTATGATCAAAATTTAAGAGGATATCTCTTGCACGTACCAATTTTAGGAACCTTTCTTTTTATTTCTCTCTCTTTGCTCTCTAATGATGTCAACTTCCAAAAATTAAAAAGGCAAAATAATAAATATCTCTCCTTCTCTATCTGCACATCAGTTTTAGGAATCTTAGATTTCATTCTCTCTTATCTCTAAACTAGGTATGTTCTCAAGATTTCATTCTCTTTAATCTCTAAATAAGCACTTACTCAATTTCTCTCTCTTCTATGAAGATGGGAATGTGTCCTACCATCTTTCTAAACTTAGGCCCTTTTTGTTTTTATGAGTCATGCGTGTCCACCCCTTAACTGTGGTGTAGTATAAATAATTCTCTCTCTTTAAATAGGGACCTTACGGGATCCTTAGTGTATCAATATTAACTTGCTAGTCAAGCATGCCAGTTCATAGATCTTTGGGTTTTGATTTCTTAGAATAATGCCGTTTCATATGTACATGGTTAAATTACCTAGATTCTTAATATGTTACACCAGTATGATTATTAGCTATTGTGTATCGTCTTGTGAGATTAACCAGAAGAGCTATTTGCTTAAAGGAAAAATCTTAGCATTCTGGATCTAGAAAGGATGTGATTTTCTAAAATATGTATCCTATAATATAAAATTGCAGCTCTAAAATTGATACAGTAGATCAATTAACACTCAAAACTGATGCCCAAGAAAATTCCATGCAAAATACATCCTTTTTAAGGTTTGGAATTGTTTGTTTCGTATCTATTATTGCCGAGTGGGAGAATTGATTTGGAGATTTCTGTTAAGGATACGGGCCATGGGACTTTTTATATTCCAACTTTGGTTTCAGTGTGAATAGCAAAAACATGGATTTACATAAGGCCCGTTTGGTTCATTGGATTCAGATTTTCAAGAGTCATTTTTCCTGGAAAAGTTGGGCCAATCGTGTTTGGTTCACTTAGAATTGACATTGCCATTACAATTGAGATTTCCGTGGGATTCACAAATGCTTATTTTAAGCCTAAATTTGGGAAATCTCAATTCATGGAAACGATCCACTTTGCTGAGAAGAACAAAAAAAAAAAAAAAAATTTAGAGAGAGAAACTATATCAAATTTTAAAGAGAGAACATATTAAAACTTTTAGAGAGAGAAAGTATACGAAATTTTTTAGAGCGATAAAATATACAAATTTTTTTAGTGAGAGAAACTATCTCAAATTTTTTGAGAGATACACTATCTCAAATTTAAAGTTTTAAAGAGACCGTATTAAAATTTTAGAGAGAGAAACTAAATCAAATCTTAAATTTTAGAGAGAGAAGTATTTTAAAATTTTAGAGAGAGAAACTGCATTAAATTTTAGAGAGAGGAACTACTTAAAATTTTTTAAAGAAAAATATTTAAAAACATTTAGAGAGAGAAATTATCTGAAACATTAAGTTTTAGAGAGAGTGCATATTAAAATTTTAGAGATTAAAAACTACATCAAATTTTAGATAGAGAAACTATCAGAAAATTTTTAGAGAGAGAAACTATCTCAAATTTTAAGTTTTAGAGAGAGAAAAATGAGTAATGATCCTATGAGATCCCTCACACCCATGTATGTAGGACCCCAAAGGATCACCATTAAATTTGACACAGATCTTTAGAAAAGTTATCACATGGGTGTATGACTTGACTGTTCTAGGGATCTATACCAAATTTAATGGTGATCTTTTGGGGTCCTACACACAGAGGTGTGGGAGGGTCTTACAAGGTCATTTTCCAAAAAAAATATATTAAAACTTTAGAGAGAGAAACTATATCAAATTTTAGATAGAGAACGTACGTGAAATATTTATAAAGAGAAACTATTTAAAAAAATAGATAGAGAAACTATCTCAAATTTTAAGTTTTAGAGGGAGAGATGTACATTAAAATTTTAGAGAGGGAAACTAAAAACTGTAATAATCCTAAAATTTCAAAAAAAAAAAAAAAAAAAAAACTTTTAAATAAGTGATGGTTCATATGAGCATGATGGTCCTTAGGGACCATCACTATTTTCAAAAGCCTTGACCTGGTTTAAACTTTTTCTCCTTTGCCACGTCATCTGGTGGACGTGGTTTTCATGTATTAAAAGCAGACTTTTACGTGACACGTCATACATGAGGTGGAGGCGTTTTAAAAGAAATTAAATAAGACGAAAGGTAAGACGTCGCTTAACAACTCTTTTTTCGCTCTCCCTCTTACAAATACAGTGAGCTCCTCTCTTTAGTCAAATTTTTATCAGAAGCTCCTTCTCAAATATTTTAGGTAAGTGACTTTATTATCTTGAAAAATAATCTGTTCTTTTTAAAAATGAAATGAAATAATTATTTCTGCTTATCATCATGTATTTTAGGCGCGATAAATTTTATGCGTAAGCGATCTCATTATTTTGAAAAATAATCTTTTTAATAAACTTGTGATATTTTATCTATGTTAGAAATTTTAAATGCTGTAAATTTTTGGAAATAAATTTATTTATTTTCTTGTCTATTGTTAGAAAATTTTAGATATTGTAAAATTATTAGAAATAAATATGATATTTCTGCTGTTAGTAAAATAGTGAGATTTCTTTCTACTGTTGTTTTTGAATATTTAGATATTGTAAATTTTATATGCAAATGTCTGCCTTATTATTTGAAACTGATATTTTTGCATTTGATTATAGCAATATCTGTTAAATATTTATTTGCAAATTAACATCCCATAAATTATGATAATTTCGTATTCTTGAATTTCTATAAGAGTTTTTTTTTATACATATTAGATTGACAATTATGCTAAAACGTTTTTACGAACTGCTATTTTTCTAAATTTGAGCCAAAATATTTGACTGGTTATTTTTGAAGTGTTATTGAAAATGATTGTTATTAATGGTTTCAATGAAATTCATTTTAATAATTCCAGTGATATGTTGAGTACATGATATTGCTGCTTTCGAATGTTTAAAGAGGTTTAGAAATACTTTAAGTATGCAAGTGGACTCATCCGATTCGCCAGTGCGGTATAAGTGGACCTATCCGATACGTCGGTAGGGATTAAGTGGACTCATCCGGTACGCCGGTGAGGTATAAGTGGACCTGCAGGGATTAAGTGGACCTATCTAGGACGCCGATAGAGATTAAGTGGACCCATCAAGACGTTGATGGGGTATATAGGTGACCTACTTGGGACGTCAGTAGGGTAATTTGTGAAATCCTTTGAATTATGCACTGCTGTTAAAATGTTATATGCATTTCTATTATTCGGATTATACTTAATTATACATTTTTTAAAGTGAAATTGTTAATGCATTTCTGTTAGTAGACCTCCTTTTTGAAATATTGATAACTTTCAGCTATGATTATTTTTAGGATTATGATGATCACTTACTGAGTAGCCAAACTCATCAAATTATGGTAAACATTTTTTTCAAGATAACTGCAGTTTCATTTTGAGTGCCCTCGTTAAGATCAATTTTGGGAGATATTGTAGTTGTGCTTAAACTTTCTTTTATTACCTTGTAAGAATTTGCCACTATAAATTTGTCCTATCAAGCAATGTATATATGTTTTGACTCACATCTCAGGAACATCAGTATTGTAAATTCTTGGGGGCGTGACAGAAACTCTCTCAATTTTACATTTTAGAGAGAGAAAATATCTTAAAACTTTAGAGAGAGAAACTATGTCAAATTTTAGATATAGAAAGTACCTAAAATTTTTAGAGAGAAACTATTTGAAAAATTTTAGATAGAAAAACTATTTCAAATTTAAGTTTTAGAGAGAGAAAGTATATTAAACTTTTAGAGGGGGAAACTATCTCAAAATTTAAGTTTTAGAGATAGAAAGCATGTCAAAATTTTGGAAAGAGGGACTATATCAAATTTTAGAGTGAGAAAGTACTTACAATTTATTAGAGAGAGAAACTGTCTTAATTTTTTTAGAAAAAAAACTATCTCAAATTTTAAGTTTTATATAGAGAAAGTACTTTAAATTTTAGAGAAAGAAACTGTATCATTTAGAAAGAGAAACTATCTAAAATTATTTAGAGAGAGAAACTATCACAAAATTTTTATAGGGAGAAACCATCTCAAATTTTAAGTTTTAGAGAGAGAAAATATCTCAAAATTTTAGAAAGAGAAAGTATATAAATTTTTAGAGAGAGAAACTATCTCAAAATTTTTAGAGCGAGAAACGATTTCAAATTTTTATTAGTTTTTTAAATAGAGTATATTAAAATTTTAGGGAAAATTTTAGATAGAGAAACTATATAAAAATTTATAGAGATAGAGAGAGAAGATTTGCATTTTAAAAAAAAAGATATTCTAGACAATCCAAACATGGAATTTGTATTTTCTTGATTTCTACCGAATGCGATCCAAACTGGGAATTGACATTTCTAGAAAATCTTAATTCGAAAATTGACTTTTTCTAAGATTGAAAAATCCAGATATCCAAACGGGCTCATAGTGTTCATCGCGTAAGTCTGGGTCAACAACCGTCCTATCTGGATTGAGGAATTAGACGTCACCAAATCGGTACTGGGAATGAACTGGAAATGGCCTTTACTCTTACAAACGTCCACCCCTTTTATACTTTTTTTCTAGAGCCTTTTGAATGTTTTCTTGGATACCTTTGAGAGGGCAATTTATCAAAGGGTACGGTTTGTATGGAGCCGCGGCTCTAAATAATAAAAGTAAAACTCACCTTAAAATACTGTCGAGAAATGTGGTGTTAATATGGGAAATATTTGTGATGGACTTAAAATATATTTTTATTTTTAATGATAAAAAATTTAAAGCTTAAAAAATAAAGTAGATTGATTAGATCTATGAAAACTTGAAAATTGATAGTCCAAAAATACATTACAAGATGCACTATATCTAAAACTTGAAATCCATTTTTTTCGCATGTCCATACATCTTGATGTCGAGATGATCAATTTGAGGATATTTGGGTATCAAAATAACCACTTGCAGTACAATTTTTGAGGTGGGCTATAATTTGATTGTTTAGAGCCTGAGCTCTATATAAACTTCTTCCTTTATGAAAATACTCATTAAAGGTAAACTATTTAACATTTTGCCCAATTTCAACCATTCCAACCCAGGACCATAGGTTTTTCCATAGGTATTTTCCAAAACATATCTCTTTGGTAGAGACAAAGTGTTAAATTAATTCTCTCATGAATAATTTGACAAATTTCCTTTTAAGAAAAATCATCACTCATAAACCCCTCTTTCATTTTTTTTAAAAAAAAGTACAGAAGATTTGGACTGATCCAAACCAATGATTTGGAGGTCAAAAACTAGATTGGTGGGTGGATGATCCACCCCACTGATCCGTTCCAAAAAACCTCCACATTGATGAATTTACAAGGGCTTTGACTTGGCGATGAAGTTGAACAGCACCATGCCCTTTATTTCAATTGCTTTGTTAGCTAAAGCAAAATGCATTAATTAGTAAATAGTTAGATTTTTATGGTTTAAAATCGTTGTTATAAAAAAAATAAAATAAAAAGTGCCACATAGTGTAAATAAAGGATGCTATCTCCAAAATAATGTTTGTTATAATGAAAAGAAAGAAAGGTAACATTTTTTTAAAGGAAAAAAATTATGTATGGTTGCAACATTATTGATACTATTCAAGCAAGGTGCACCTCAAAAAACTCTAGAAGTGAGTGCTTCGATATTAGAAAGTTTTCAATTGATCATCTTGACCTCGAAATTCATAGACATGAAGAAAAAAAAAGTCCTAAAAATAGTACATATTGTCACAAGTTATATGGACTGTTCATTTTCAAGATTTTTAAGTATTTATAGATCTACTCGATATATACCAGTTTTGAAATTTTAAATTCACAAGTAGAGATGAAAATATATAATCAAACCATCATAAGATTTTTTTTGGGTAATTCAGTTGGGATGACGAGCCCCTACCTGTTTTTTCAAATCCTTAGAAATTTTTTAATGTGTTAGGTGAGAATAGAAGCCTAGATCTTAGCTGGGGCACAAGTTGTGCTACCACCATGAGCCCAACTCCATTCTCAAGCCATCATAATAAGTACATCTCTGTAGCATATTTAAAATAGGGAAAGTTTAGAATGAGACCATTTACCTTTGATACAAAGTGGTAACATTAATCTTGACCATTGAATGTGAAATTGGACAAATGCAATTATTCCATTGACCATGCTCAAACTTCAAAAGAACTTTTCTCAAACTTTGTGACACATCTGAGGTATCAAATTTCACATCAAATAGTTGTAAGGAATTATGACTGCCTTGTATCAAAGGTAATGGTCTCATTGTACACAATCCCTTTAAAGTATGACTTGGATACATACTCGCCAGGATTCCTATCCCAAGTCTCTTAAGCATAGCTTGTGGAACTTCAATATCCACAGGTGTCTGGCTTTGGGGAGAACGAGAGCACGGTAAGTCACATGAATTTAAGCAATCGGACTCACCTATTACCGTATGGTCCCTAGATTACCATGTGGTCCTTAGTCTATTTAACATGTTAAAAAATGTTACATCTATTAAAAGTTGAAATAGACGGTGAAGAAAGGAATTCACAAAATAACATTTATCTTTTTTGAAAAAGATTTTTTCAATTTAGATCATTGACATAGTTGAGATTATTGAAATCTAAAGTTTTAAATAAAAAATACATATTTAAGATATATTTTATAGGGAAACCGCACAAGAATAGTGTGTTTGCCGATCCACCAAACACTTTTCCTTCATAAAATGGGAGATAGGGGGAGTTCCATTGTTTTTTGGGTTTGGAATTGCCTGATTCCTCCAAATTGACAGGATATTCTTGAGTCGGCCAGATGATTTTTAATAACTGAGAAAAAATTTGCCTAGCTTTTGATTCAGTCCGTTCTTGAGTTGGCCCTGTTACTTATATTCCCCGATTTAAATAAGGGAAAAATTTATATAGAGCCGAGGCTCTAAACAATCAAATAAAGAGCCTACCTCAAAAATTTCATTAGAAGAGGTTGTTTTGATGCTCAAATATCCTCAAATTGATCATCTCGACATCAAGATGCATGGACATGAGAAGAAAATGGATTTCAAATTTTGTAAATAGTGTATTTTGTAATGCATTTTTGAACCGTCAATTTTCAAGATTTTTAAGTTTTCATAGATTAGTCGATCTACACTACTTTTGAAGCTTTAAACTTTATAAATAAAGATGAAAGATATAGTTTAAGGCTATCACAAAGATTTCCAATATTGAAACCATATTTTTCGATACTATTTGAAGGTAGGCTCTATACAAACCGCAAGCTTTAATTAAACACATATATGAATTAATTATTCACATCAAATGCTCAATTCATATTCTCTGACATACTAAACATCATATATTTCGATTGAAATTTGCAGCAAGACTTCAATTAGAAAATGTCAAATTTCAAAAGTTCATCTTCGTGTATATATTTTTCAACAAATAACTTTTCGACTTGTGCAGTGAATTCAAATAATCCATCATTTGTTCGCATTGCAACATGCTACTGAAGTTTGGTCCACCCAACTATCTTTGTTCTGATTTTCCTGGTTTCTAGTTTTAAAGCCTTACCACATCGAATTAGGTCATAGATATCTACCCAAAAAGAATTAGGTCATTTTTTGACCAAACACAACTTGTAGTTGCGTCCACTAACTTCTTGCTAGTATTTGATAAAGTCGTTAAGCTTTGGCATTTGGGGTCAACTAAGGAGTCTTGTGAGCTTAATGGGTGTGATCTTACCATCATTTTGAATGGATCTTTGACCTGATAAAACCATTAGAATAAACCTGATGAGACTCCATCAGGATAGAAAGCTATGTATTTCTATGATTTTAAGTTTTGTATTATGTGGGGACCTATTTATCTATTGTGTGCAACTACTAGTCTCTCTTTTGACTTTCTTTCCCCCTCACTCTCATCATATCAACACAATGGGAATATCTCATCTTACAATCATATGACTGTCAAATTGATAGCATGCAATGTAGGGCTGTCAATGGGGCTAGGTGGGGCTAGTCCGGCTTTGTTTCGGAAGTGGCTCACCGACCTTATTAGGCATATGGGCCCAGGTTCATGCCTCATTTGGTTTTAAAGTTTTGGGCCTGGGTTAGGCTCGAGCAAGCCTAGCTTCGACTGGATGCAGCCCTTAAGGGTATGCATTTAATAGTAGAAGCTAGCGGTAGTCCCAGGGGGGACAACATCATTCTATACTATAATAAATAGTGTGCAATACTGAATAACGGAATTGTTGATCTTGGCTTGTTCTACCAAAAATTACAGAGACAGACACATCTTCGCACTCACTCTGTTTGGCAGCCATGTCTGTCTGACTAGAGGCATGGTGATTGTAAAAAAGCAAAGCAAAATTCTTTGTAAGTGTTACAAAGCACTTGGCCATCAGGCTAGGTAGTCTTACATAGGGCTGAGAATTTATTGGATCGGGTCCGGCACCCAGATCTAGATCTGGATCTGAAAAGTATATATCATATATGAATCCGATTGGATCCAGAAGATTTGGGTTTGGATGCGGATCCAGATTTGAAACTATATATAAGCTGCGAGTATAGATTCGGATCAGTTTCCAATTTTGTATATTATAAAGTTCAAATATAATTATGAAAGTTATATATATATATATATATATATATATATATATAACTTTCATAATTATATTTGAACTTTATAATATACAAAATTGGAACTGATCCAAACATCTAGATCCAACCAATTACCATTTGGATCTAGATTTTGGATCCGGACTGTATTTTGGATCCATACGTTGATCCAGATTTGATCTGAATTTGGGTTTTGGATCCAGACCGAGTAAATTCTCAGTCGTAGTCTTACGGCTCCCTGTCCAAGATCTATTCTTTCTTGGCCTAGCTATGAAAGTTTGTGCCAGGTCCTAGATCACCTTGGCCTGTCCGAAGCCCGCAGTGTCATGTATAATCACGCAGTTTTCGAGTTACATATATGTTTTCTAGAGTTGCTGAAGGAAGTCTTGAACCTCCATTTTATCGAGGAAAAAGTTTATATAAGGAGGCAACCTTATAATGTAGAACTACGGATGCACATAAAAAATCCATCTGAAAAGGTAGTTTTAATGTTGAAAAACCCTTTGATTGATCATCTCGACATCGTGATGTATGACCATAACAACTAAAAAGATTTTAAGTCTCAGAAATAGTGCATTTTACAACATATTATTTACACCGTCCATTTTCAAGATTTTCATATGTTTATAGATGTAGATTTTAACCATTTTTGAAATTTCAAATTTTATAACTAGGCATAAAAATAAATTTTGATATAATCTTAAGAACATTTTACATCAAAATTATATACCGTGATAAAATTTGAAGGTGCACCTTACCTCTACAGCTATGGATGCCTCCGTATGCCAACTACACCCTTAAAATCCCTTTCATCTAACAAATCGTCACTTCAAAGACAGACGTATCTGTTTCTCGACAGTTCAAAATACCGGGTGTTAGCACCCATTATGATGAAATGGCCCTTCACCCATTACATCATTTAAAGCAGTGTTTAAAAAAATGCCGAGTCGAACCGGACTCGCCCAGTTCGACTCGGGAATTGACAGTAGGCGTCGCAAATCGCTCAAAAAACCGGGAATCGCCCTGTTCTAGAGAGAACCAGGCGATTCTGTACAGTGACTCGCCAATTCACTGTATGGAATCGACGAGTCCGGTGAAGAACACGGGCTGCACAGTGTTCTTCACGGGATTCTTCAAAATTTGTCATTTTTTTATCATTTTTCTTGTTTTTTTTGGCATGTGATCTAATATGCAGGCTTTAAATAACTTTATTCATCTTTTTCACGGATTAAATGGTTGAGCATTTTTGTGTTTTTGGATCACGAAAGTTGTATTTTTAGGATTTTCGCCTTTCCTTGTGTTTCATGCCAAATAGGGTATGAATCTGTCAAATTTGTAGGCATTTTGATCGTAAAGTTGTTCATCAAAACCTTTTGTTACGAATTTGTGATAATCGTTAAGAAAAACAAAGTTATTTGGAGATTGAAGGCTCCGGTTCACAAAACCAGGTAAGAAGTTTGGGTTTTTTTTTTTTTCTGCCATATGATTAATGTCACTGTATATTTTGAAGATAATGAGTTCAATTTGGAGGGTTTTTAATCTTTATTGTGTTTATTATGATTTAACATATTCAATTTTATGTAATTTGGTCAATTACAACATGAATTTTTAGATGAACACAGAGATGTCCGTGGAAAAAAATTTGTGTTGTTTTTTTTTTTTTTTTTTTCCGCCTTTCAATTTTTTGTTCATGATATATTAGAAATAATATGTTAGATTTCTAGCGTTTTTAATCGTTATAGTGTTGTTTATAATTAGATGTATTCAATTTGATCTGATTTATTCAAATTGAGCTTCATTTTTTAGATTCAATGACTGTTTGTGAAGTAAAGAACTGCGTTTTTTTCTTTTGCTCAATTTAATCTATTTGATTTGATTTATTGATGATAATGTGTTCAAAATTTAGGGTTTTGATTTCTTATATTGTTGTTTATCAGAAAATGTACTCAATTGGATGTAATTTATTCACTTAGAGGTGGATTTTTGAGTTAAAATGGCTTATGTAAGATGGCTATGTGAAGAACAATTTTTTATTTTTTTATTTTTTTATTTTTTTAGTCCATGATCGAATTTTTTGTAATACATGATCGAATTTTTTGTAATCCATGATCGAATTGTTTTTTTTTTTTTGTTTTGTAATCCATGATCGAATTTTTTATTTTTTATTTTTTATTTTGTAACCCATGATAAAACTTTTTGTAATCCATGATCGAATTTTTTGTAATCCATGATCAAAATGTTTGTTTTTTTTTTTTTTTTTTGTAATCCATGTTTGAATTTTTTGTTTTTTGTTTTTTTTGTAACCCATGATAGAGTTTTTTGTAATCCATGACTGAATTTTTTGTAATCCATGATCGAATTGCTTTTTTCTTTTTTTGTAATCCATGAGCGAATTATTTTTTTTTTTTTGTTTTTTTTGTTTTTTGTAATCCATGATCGAATTTTATGTAATCCATGATCGAATTTTTTGTAATCCATGATCGAATTTTTTGTAATCCATGATTGAATTTTTTGAAAATTCTTGATTTTTTTTTTTAAATCCATGACTGAATTTTTTGAAAATTTGTGATTTTTTTTTTTAATCCATGATTGAATTTTTTTGAAAATTTGCGATTTTTTTTTTTTATCCATGATCGACTTTTTTGATAATTTGTGATTTTTTTTTTTAATCCATGATCAAATTTTTTTTTTATAATCAATGATTGAGTTTTTTGAAAATTTGTGATTTTTTTTTTTAATCCATGATCGAATTTTTAAAAAATTTGTGATTTTTTTTTTTTAATCCATGATCGAATTTTTTTTGTAATCAAAGATCGAATTTTTTGAAAATTTGTTAATTTTTTTTTTTAATCCATGATCAAAAATTTTTTTGTAATCCATGATCAAATTTTTTTAAAATTTGCTGTACCTTTTTTATTATTATTTTATTTTATCCATGATCGAATTTTTTGAAAAATGATGATTTTCCGAAAAGATGTGAAAATCGTGATAAGGTTTTGATTATCATGATGTATTAAACCCAATTTTTAATTTTTATTGTTTCAGTTTGCTGTATTTTTTTTTTTTTTTTTTTTCCATGATCGAATTTTTTGAAAAATGATAATTTTCCAAAAAGATGTGAAAATCGTGACAAGGTTGTAATTATCATGAGGTATTAAACCATATTTAAAATTTTTATTGTTAAAGTTTTTGTTGAAAAAATTGTATGTTGATAGATTATTTATGCAAAAAAATGCATGTTATTATATTTTAATGCAAAACTGTCTTTTTTTAATCTGTTGTTAATGCCTTTTTTAGTTGGAATGATTGATGTTAGGTGGCTCTATGAAGAATTGTTTTTATTATTAATTTTTTAATGCAAAAAATTGTTTGTTCTTGATAATTGAGTTGTAGCCATGTTTTGAGCTTGCATTTTGTATTATATTATCTTGAATGTTTGTAATTGGTATGTACGAAATATTATTGTCAATAGAGGTATTTTGCAATAACAAATAACAACAAATATGACTACATGAACTACCCCAACATATTATCACTACACATGGTAATTATTTTTCTTGTTGAACTGTCAGGTTAATTTTTAACTTTTTACATCTTAAAATAGTTGAATCATATCAAGATCTACAGAAGACCCTGCATGGCAACATGGGGTTAGACTTGATCCCAAAAAAAAAGACAAATTTATTTGTAATTACTGTCAAAGAGTGATAAGTATTGGGGTACATAGGTTCAAGTAACACTTGGCAGGGGTTAAGGGAGATGCTTCTGCATGCACTAGTGTCCCTAGTAATGTAAAAAAACAGATGACGACAATTCTTAATGCTAACAAAGGTAAAAAAATTGCCAAACATAGGATGAATGATGAGATAGCTAGTTTATATACACCATCAAGCAGGAATGATACAGAAAAGCAATATAATAATGACTTAAAAAAGCAATATAATAATGACCTGGACATGGCCACAAGATTGAGTTTACTTGAACAATATCAAAGGGATCGTGGGTTTAGAATGCTCGATGGGTCTAGCTTAGACATGCATGGTGGGCTTAGCTTAGACATGCATGGCGAGCCCAACTCGAGCATGTATGGCGGGCCCAGCTCACATATGTATGGAGAGGTTGGTGGCAATATGTATCAAAGAGAATCAGATGTTGAAGAAATTGTTTCTAGGTTATGTAGGAGTGTCAGTATTGCAGGTCATGGTCGTAAAGACCTATTTCTCTCAAAGCCTAAGTCACAATAGATGACCTTAAAAGGCATGGTTAAAGGTACAAGAAACATGTTGGGGAGATATGTTGGTAAATGGTTCTACGATAAAGGGATTCCCTTTGATGCAGCCAATAGTCCATATTTTCTACCTATGGTCAGTGCAATCCAGAGAGTCGGGCCCGGGGTAAAACCCCCGACGGCATATGAGCTCAATGGGCCAATATTAGATGAAGAGGTGGAGGAAGTTACAAAGTGGATTGAAGAATATAAATAGAGTTGGCCAAAGACAGGCATTACTCTCATGAGTGATGGTTGGTTAAATAAAGTTAGCAAAAAGGAGTTTTTAAACTTCTTGGCCTATTCCTCAAAAGGTACAGTTTCTTGTCTCTCAAAGAAGTATCAGGGACGAAGAATGATGCAAACTTCTACGTACGAATATATGATCAGATAGTGGAGGAGGTGGGAGATAAGCATGTAGTCCAGTTTATTACGGACAATGCACGTGCATGTGTTTCTGCCGGCAGCAAGTTGATGGATAAGAGGAAGCATCTAGTATGGACCTCGTGTGCTGCACACAGCATCGATCTTATGTTAGAGGAGATCAGTGAGATCAAAATTGTGAAGGAGACTCTAGAGGAAGCAAGGTTGGTGTCGAGATTTATATACAACCACTCTAAAATTTTATTTCTGTTTAGATAACACTCTAAGAAAAAAGAGATAATCAGGCCTGCCATAACCCGCTTTGCAACCGATTACTTAGCTGTGGACTCCATTCTAGAATCGGAAGGTGCATTAAAGAGATTGTGTACCTGTGAAGAGTGGTTAAATGACCGCCTCTCGAAGTCCAGTACCGGTATAAAAGTGGACAACATAGTCTCAAATAGCCGGTTCTGGTCTCAATGTTCCAGTGTTGTAGAGGCCAGTGCCCCTTTGGTCACGGTGTTAAGAATGGTGGATGCTGATAAGAAAGCTACCATGGGTATCTTTTATGAAGGTATTGAGAGGACGAAATCAGCTATTGGGGAGAAGTGTAGTTTTGCTAGCAAAATGATTGAGATTATAAAAAGGAGGTGGAACACCAAATTTGGACGTCCAATTCATTATGCTGGTAAATATATATTTATATCATTACAATGTTTCATTTTAAATCATTTTTTTATGAAATTGTAAATGACATTTTTCTATCTATATATTTAGCAGCAATACAAGAGGTATTATTTAATGTTTGGGTAAGAACTTCATTGAGTTGTTATATTTGTGAGGAATAATGCACTAAAACGTAATATATTTGTTTTAGCTTGCTATGTATAGGGATGCTATAGGATCCTTCGGAACTAGACTTACCAAAAATTCTCGAACTATGATGGATCCAGGTTATCCCCTTGCTAATATTTTGTTCATTCATATATTTAATCTTATGAATTATTCTTGCCCTTACAATGCTTTTTATATTTTAATCCAGCTGAATGGTGGGAGATATAAGGTACTGATGCACCTCACCTAAAGAAGATAGCAATCAAGGTGCTCTACCAGACATGTTCTGCTACTGGCTGTGAGTGCAACTGGAGTACATTCCAATGGTTGCACGCTACTAGGAGGAATCGACTTCCTTCAGAGAAGCTTCATAAACTAGTGTACGTTCATTATAATTTAAACCTCCTAGAGCGACAAATAAGAAAGAAGCTTGAAGACTATGGGCCGATAAACTTAGACACAATATTTGTCACAGACACAACAGACCAATGGGTAGTAGAAGAGGAGGAGCCAGTGTTGCACAAGAGAGCGTTTCTTGAGGCTATCAGTGAGGAAGATATTGAAGAAGGTGATGAGCAGCATGAAAGAGGAAGCAGCCAGCTAACGTATCCACAATTCGTCGGAAATGACGGTGATATTGTACCTAATGAGGGAGAGTGAGAAGGGGGTCTAAGAGAAAATGAGAGAGACGATGATTCTGAGGCCACCCTATCCCAGCCATATTATTCACATATCGAGTCCCAACAGCAACAGTGTAGGGATGAACACGACAGTGTAGGTGAGCATGAAGGATGGACAAGCTTCGGGGATTTTGGATTGGGAACACAACAAAACACTAACACTCAGGGATTTGGGTATAGTCAGACGCCTGCTAATATCGATGATTCGTTTTTAGGTCGAATCAATGAATTGTCAAACGAATTCAATCAATGGCACCAGCGTGACCAAGAAGAACAACAACGTCGTCTGTCATTTTATTTTTAGATCGTATGTTACTAATTGTATGCTTTATTGTAGTCCATGTATGTTGATATACTTATTCTATGATAATTCTATGTTTATCCTTTTGTGTGATGTAAATTAAATGCCGAATAGTAGTTCATGCAGGGAAAGAACATATCAATATTCGCATATTCATGCAAAAACATAGAAATTCTTAATAGAGTACCCTCATTTCTTATTGAATTCTTAAAAAAAAATATTTATAATGAATTTTAATAATTTTTTCGGATTTTTTTGAAGCTTTATTCCGACCGATTCACCCGATTCCCGATCCAGATAGCCGATTCGCCGATCCAGATAGCCGATTCGCCGATCCAAATCGGTTTTTGAGATGCCTGATCAGGGTCACCGATCCGCTTTTTAAACCATTGATTTAAAGTAAACAAGCACTAAGAAGTATAAAATGTTTGATATGGAATTATGAACATATCATAATCACATAACTGCATAATGACCACCATGACAAATTTGGGTTTTGTGAATCACAATGTTAGTTAAAAAAAAAGAAGAAACGCATGTTATTTCCAAATAACATGTTATTTCGTTAAAACTAATACTTTCAAAAAACTTAATGCTTTTAAAAGAGAAAAGATTATATAAGCTAATGGCTTATACTATAACGTAAATAGCATTGAAAAGTTCGGTTACATTGGACTCCAAATTTTGCACACACATAGTTCTCATATAGGAGATAAAAAAAAAAAGGCAAAAAAGATATATAAATTATACAAAAAAACGGATAAAATGCTCTATTACTTTCAAGAAAAAGAAATTATACAAAAACGTTGATTAAGCCCTTCAATAACTCAAAATCAATTTCTGTAAAATAATTTCTTTTAAAATAAAATGTATTGTATAATATATATGCAATTAGAAAACCCCACTAGCAATGCGTTTTAAAGCTCTACTTATACTATAGCTACAAGTTTGTTGGCTTAGTGAATAATTTTTTTTTTTTATTAAATAGGAAAAGTATACAATGATATCATTTACCTTTCGTATCAAGTAGCCATAATTAGTTTTGATCATTGGATGTGAAATTGAGTAGTTGCGTTTATTCTATTGATAAGGTTCAAACGGTAAAAAAAATAAATAAATAAAACAAAAAATTCACATCAAATAATTGTGACCTCATCGTACCGGAGGTAAACAATCATACATCATACATTTTAAAAATATATTATGTGTATTACTTTGTGCCATTTTTCCATTTTTCCCAAGTATTTCCATTTGTCTTTTACTTCTTTTTTTTTCTTTTTCCTTTTTTTTTTCATTTTCAATTACAATGGACAATCTTAAATGATATCATGGGCCCCACCCATTATAGCCTTGATTTCCATAAGGTTTTACAGGTATAATAGAAAATCTCCCACCTCAAATAAAAACCACAAATTATGGAAATTGCGCTGTGTGCTAATTGTGTTATTATATGATTTAGGTTCAAATAAACAATTGGTAATGTGTTCAAAGCTAAATGTGTTATTATATGATTTAGGTTCAAATAAGCAATTGGTAACAATCATTTAGAATTACCCCCCTTTACTTTTTCTAGGATGAGGATAGAAAAGACACAAAGATTGGAAGCTTCTTTAAGGGTTTGGCACATGAGAAGAGGAACTGTGTACTTTTCGATTCATACTAATAACATGACCATAGCAAATAAGTAGAATTCAAATTCGGATAATTCATACAAGTAACATGATCATACTACTTTAATTCACAATTGAGAGGATCCATAGGGGTATATTAATTTTTTTTCACAAGATCACGAATAAATTTTTTTGAATAATTTGTCTGATACAAGGCATGACATGAAATAAACTAGCAGTAAGAAAAGGCATTACACACTTCAAGAATTTTTTCTTAAATTTCATCCAATCAGTATTTAGAAGCCCAGGCTCGGGCTCAGAATTGCCAAAGTCACGATTTCGAAGATACCATCTCTGGTGAATCTCGATATAGAAGTTCATAAGATTTAAGAACTTGTTCACCAATTTTTAGGGTTAGCCATCTAGACCTGGCAGGGCACGCAGCCAATCTGAGTAAACAATGAGTCCGACCCAATCTAGCAAATTTTTTTTTAGCATTGCAACTGCGGTAGAAAAAGGAAACAATGGGAAAATGAATAGGTCATGGTGGTAGCATCCCCATACCATTCCACGCTATAGTCACCGGTGCTTTTCATTCCCAGTAACTCTTAATTAACATCTTCATAAAACTAACTCTTAAATTATTTGAAATAACCTTTTAAATTATTTGGATACTTGTTTTAAAATAATAATAATAATAATAATAATAATAATAATAATAATAATAATAATAATAATAATAATAATAATAATAATGATGATGATGATGATTACTTTTAAACTACTTTAAAAAAAGCTCTTAAATTATTTGAAAAAAAGGGTGGGTCGGTCTTTCCCACTGATTGACAAAAACAAAAAAAAATAAAAATTTAATAAGCAATTGTCCAAAAATGACCATCTTTTTCCACTACAATAGCATCGCACGGAATTTAGTACAACAATATGATGACAAAGTTATTGTTGCAACCATGATATGCCACGTGGGGTCACGGTTACCACTACCATAATATCTTTACATATGCTTAGTGATATTTGTAGATTGCACTTGCTAATTATTTAAGTCGAAAGTTGTTTCCACTTAAGGTACGGTTTGTAGAGGGTGATCACTATACAGGTTCGTGGACCTCCAAGTGTCTTTGGCAGGTGAGGTTTTGTATACTATTGAAGTAAGGTGTACCTCAACATTATGCCAAAAATACAGTTTCGGTGCCGCAAAGTCTTGTGATGATATGAAAATGTACGGTGCCGTAAAGTCTTGTGATGATATGAAAATTTAGTGTTGTTTTTAATTATGAAATTTAAAATTAAAAAAATAACGATAATTGAACAAATTTATGAACATTTGAAAATAAACGATTTAGATAATGTATTAAAAGATGAACTATTTTTAAGACCATAAATTTTATTTTTTTTTTATTCATATACACAAATCTTAAAATCGAGATAATCGATTTGAAGATTTTTCAACATGGAACAACCTTCTCTAATCGGTTTTTTAGGTGTACCTTATTAGTAAGATTGACATCTTATATAAACTTTTTCCCTCTCCAAATGATTGTGGCCAGATTTAATAAAGGTTTTTTTGAGGCTCAACTGTTAAGGTGGATGACTAAATGATGCTCTCTTGAAAATGGGTATCCTCCAAATTTGCCAAACACCAAGGCACAATCATAAATAAATTTTTTCCTCAATTATGAAGTTGAAAAATGTTCAATGTCCCATCACACATATTGCTTGGGCCATCTAAAATTTAGATAAACATATATAACATGGATTCACACTCCCCACCTTCTCTTGGTAGGGCATAAAAGACGAACACAAGCTTTGCACCTTCTGTTTTATGCCAATTTACTTATAGTGTTATCTATTCATGCAATTTGGGTGTTGGGGTCTATAATTGGCCTATAAGTAGGCCTCTTTGGGGTCCACAAAGGATTCACACCATCAAAGACAATGGATAGTAGAAATATACTGGCCTTAGTGCTCATTTCTGCACACCTAATCCTTATTGCTAGGTGTGTAGATGAGCCTAGGCCCCTTTGCATCTCTCAATTTGCTCTTGCTAGCTCAGCATGTGCCCTAATCCCTTTTAACCCCCCGACTGACCACAGCCACGACCACGATCACGACCACGACCATGACGACCACCACCATGACCACCACCACCACCACGACTATGGCCACCATGGCCATCACCACGACCATGGCCACCATAGGAGGCACCATGCCTCCAGTTGTTGCCGGTGGCTTCGCCAAATCGACAATGCATGTGTGTGTCACGTCCTGAACCGTTTGCCCGTCTTTCTTAGTAAGCCAAGCAGCAGCATCACCCTGACCCCAGATGAATATTGTTCTGTCACGTACAGGTGCCCTAGAGTATAGTGTTACTATAATCATGGAGGGTGTAGTATTGCTAGAAGAATGGATACGCAAGTTCTCATGAAGAAATAAACTTATGCTAGACCCAAATATGTTTCTTTAGTTTCACTAGGTTTCTTATTGGTTAGTGCTACTCTAGCTTTCTTAATGGTAATATGATGTGGGCTTTCGAGTCATGGGGATACATTTTATGTAAGGGTGTATGGAATTTACAAGTGAGTTGAGGGTTAGTTGACTTATATCAATATCCATATTTAATAAATAGATGAATTCTTTCATCTTTTATCATTTTCCTTTTATTTAATTGCACTCACAGGTCTCTCTCTTTCATGTTGGCCATGGGGGTTAATTTAAGGGTGGCAATGACCCGGGCCTGGGTCTCTGACCCTAGACGTCCTTATTCCGGGCCGAGCTCTATCTGGGCTGGGTGGTGGCCTAGCCTGCCTTTGTTAATGGCGTCGGGGCAGGCTGGGTCAATAGAAGTTATTTATCTTCTTCTTATTCATAAAAGATAAAAGAAAAGGTAGGGTGTTGGCCAAAGCGCAGCCTAGCCCAGAAACCAGGCATAAACTTCGAGCCTGGGGTCGGCCCTCAGGTCAAATTTAATGGACCAGGCCTGGGCCATTCCCAGCTGAACTGATGGGCGGGGAAGTCTTTCCCATTGCCACCCTTGATTTAAGTGAAATGAGGGGTATCTTAGGGCATAGTTGTTACTTATTATTAGAGCTTTTTATATACGGACACCTTTTGTGCCCTATTATTACTATGTGATGTTATTTTTTGCGAAAATTATGAGGAACACCCCTACCTAGTGGTTTTTTTTTTATTTTTTTATTTTTTTAATTGTCCTCCCGTCCGGTAATAAGAACACCGTATATAAAATAAACCCTACACGCTCCTTATATGCATGGTGGTTAAATTAAAGAAGGGGACATACTCTTGGGGGAATATAGTATAAGTTTACTCCCTTAATAAAAAGTTCTACTTGGGAAGATTGTTTTGAATTTAAATTTTTGGTAACTACTTAATAATCACTATTTAATTTTGAAATTTGAGTTTTCTAATATTAAATATCACCATCTAAAAATTGGTAGGTCTCTATTCAATGTTGACAAATTTTGTTTTTTCAAATGTGTAGAGGGTGCATTTAAAAAAAAAAAATTTATTGAGGTTAATCTATAGGTTGAAGATGCTATATAAAAATGGAAAAAGTTTATATAAGGTCGTAACCTTATATGTAGAACTACGGAGGCACCTCAAAAGTCCATCGGAAAATATAGTTTTAATGTTGAAAAACCCTTTGATTGATCACCTCGACATCGAGATGTATGACTATGAAAAATAAAAAGATTATAAGTCTAAAAAGTAATGCATTTTTCAACATATTATCTATACCATTCATTTTCAAGATTTTCATATGTTTATAGATTCACTTGATTTTAATCATTTTTAAATTTAAAATTTTATAATTAGATATGAAAATAAATTTTTAGATAATTCTAAGAACATTTTACATCAAATGATAAAATTTGAAGGTGCACCCTACCTCTACGGCTATGGATGCATCCGTATGCTAACTGCACCGTATAAAGATTGGGTTCTTTAAATTAATCCTACGTGTGATTTTACTTGAGGGAGTGCACAGGGGTTTAAAACGAAAGGACCCACATTGCAGTCATACAAAAGGGCCATCCAAAAAAAAGACCACCAAAGACAAAAGGTGTCAGGGTTGTTTTTATTGAGCAAAATTGACTCAACTGAACCGCATGACTATATATGCGGTCTAAAAAAAGTGCAAAGCACCCATTTTATCGATGAAAGTCGGTGTTTCATCGAAAACAATGGAAGTGTCCAAATGTTTTTTTATTTGAATTATTATTTTTAATTTTTAAAATTTATTTAGTTTTTCATATTCATGATCTCCATGTTAGAGATTACAATTCCTTAAAATTATGTATAAAAATCCATCTAAAACATAGATTTATTAGTAAGCCTGCATTTCTACATATGCGGGCTTGGTCGCATAAAAACCGAGTCTTTTTATTAATTACCAACGAAAAAAAGTATATTGTTTATTTACTTCCTCGTATAAAACCACACTTAGGATTAATATAAGGGACCCAAATTTTGGGGATATGACATCTTCAACCCCATAGATTAACCTCAATGAAAAAAAGTCTTAATTGCACCTTCTACACAGTTGAAAATTTCATGTCTCAAGATTGAACAGAGACCGTCCAATTTTTAGAGGAATAGCAGTGTTAGAAAACTCATATTCGAAATTTTAACTTTTGAAAATAAATATCTAGTGATAAATAAGTTCGTTCCAAAAATTTAAAATAGAAAAATCCTCCCAAGTAGGCCTTTTTAATGAAGCAGTAAATATATATTACATCTCCACAAGAGTACGTCCCCTTTTGTATTTAACCCCAATATATTTAAAGAACATGGGGTGATAAGGGTTTATCACCTGTCCGGTGATGTTATTGCCAGAGGGCTACTTACAGGAAAAAAAAAAAAAAAATTCCTAAGAGAAAAATAACATCAAATAATAATAAAAACATACGTAAAAAGATTTTATTTATGTATTTTTTTATTTATTTGTTCTATTAAAATGTTCATCTTCTACTTGATTTATTTATTTATCTTTTGGCTTTATTCTATTTATTTATTTATCTTTTGGCTTTACTCTATTTATTTATTTGTCTTTTGGCTTTATTCTATAAAATGGAATGTTGTCTCTGGATAAGGCATGTATATCCATAAAGACAAGTTGGGGTTTGGTGGTCCAAGGTGGCTTTCTTGGTGGCCCATGCCAGTGACCCGCACGAGCGGTATTGGTGGGGCCACTTTAAGGTGAACGGTCATTAAAACCTTAATGGATCATCATTACTCTAAAAGGTTGGTTTGGCTTTAAAAATCTTAAACAGTCGTTCCAGCTAAGTTTGTATATAAGATAAAGGAAAATGGTTTGATAGGGTTCTAGCCATATCAAAATAAATAAAGCCTCGTGAAAATTGCAATTTAAGTATTGGAAAATTTTTATATTGATCATCTAGGCTTGAACATTATAGTTGTGAAAAATATTAGATTTTAAGATAAAAAATAGTGTATACATTGTAACAAATTATCTAGACTGTCCATTTTGCCCTAAAGAATAAGTTTTCAAAGATCTGCATGATCTATGCCATCTTTGGAGTTTCAAAATTTATTGTATGTGTTAAAATTTGATTTTAAAACCATCATGAAAATTTATGTGTATTTTGTTTTCATAAAGCTTAGGCCTTATAGAAACTTCATTGATTGGATAATCCATTAGAGAGGGAGAGGGAGGGAGAGAGAAGAGAGGCTTTTGACTTGGATCTGAGGGCGTATACTATGTTTCCGCAAGGAGCGCAAATAGCTTCCGTCATTAAGAAGAACTAATTGGTGGATTTTTTCAATCTCCTAAAAATATCTAGATAATTATTCTAAAACAAAAAGAAAAAAACTTTTGAGTATTCCTAACACTTAAATCTTACATTTGAGATGGTCTTTATTCAATCTTGAGACATTTTTTCAAGTGCATAGATGGTTTAATTAGGAGCTTTATTTATCGAAATTAATCTATAAGTTGAAGAGGTTACATCCCCAATATTTTGGGGTGCTAAAATGAATCCTAGATGGGGTTTTACTTGAAGTACTCCTGCATGAGCAAAATATATTTTGGCTTATGATAAAGAAATTGTAGAATACATCTTAGGGGTGAGAATTTACTCGGTTTGGATCCAAAATCTGAATTTTGGATCTGATTCAGATCTAGGTATTGATCCAAGATTTGAATCCAATGGGTTGGACCTTGATCTAAAACTTTGATCCAAATAGTAATTCAGATTGGATCCTGGTAGAGATGGATCCAATCTAGATCCAATCCAGTTTTATATATATATATATATATATATATATATATATATATATGGATTTTCTAGGGTTAACAACTCCCCAAATTACATAGGATCATGTTAGAGACTCTTGCGAACGATATTTTTAGACTTGAAAACCAAAGGATACAGTAGGATATTTTGGACTTTTTACTTCTAAACTTGAAAAACTTGGAATTTTAAAATTTAGAGCTCTTCTCTCTCACACACGCCTTCCCACGCCTTCTTATTCTTTCTCTCTCGTTAATGTCCCCTATCCTCTCTCTCTCTCCTTGTTGTCCCCTATCTTCTATCTTTTTATCTCTCTCCTTGCTACCCCCTTCCTATTCTTTCTCTCTTCTTGTTGTCCCCTTTTTATTATTTCTCTCTTTTGATCATATATGAGAGATTTTCGGTCAAAAGAGAGCGAGGATGGGGGAGGGAAAGCAGAGAGATAAAAAGAGAGAGAGAGGATGGGGACAATAAGGAGAGAGAAAGAATAGGAAGGTGTGTGAGAGAGAAGAGCCTTAAATTTCAAATAAAAAGTCTAAAGTGCCCTTCTATATCTTTGGTCTAGTGGCAGTAAAAGTAAAAATACGGTTGACAAGTCTCTATGAAAAAAAGGTGAATCTACTAAAAATATCAAAAAAATATTTTACATGAAAAAATTGACCAAAATACCCCCGAAAGTTTTCGGGAGTATATTAATCAATTAATTTTTCATGAATTATTATTTTTATATATTTTTATTACGTACGCCTCACTAAGATGTACACATGTTCTAAATTTCAGGTCATTCTGATTCGTAGAAAAAAATATGAAAAATAAAACACTACCGAATAGTGACCGTGTGATGAACTTTGAACGGTGATGAGGGTAGGCGAAATCACTGTTCATTTTTTCTTATAGGCGTTGAGAAGAATTTTTCTATATATATATATATATATATATATATATATATATATATATATATATATATATATATATATAAGATACTACAAAACGCCTATAGGCAAAAATGAACAGTGATTTTACCTACCCTCATCACTGTTCAAAGTTCATCACACGGTCACGATTGTCTAGTAGTGTATCATTTTTCATTTTTTTCTAAAAATCAAAATGAACTGAAATTCAGAGCGTGTGTTCATAAAAAATAGGTGAATCTACGAAAACTATCAAAACAATATTTTACATGAAAAACATTGACCAAAATACCCCCAAAAAGTTTTGGGGGTATTTTGATCAAATTATTTTTTACGAATTATTTTTTTATATTTTTATTAGGTGCACCTTACTAATATGTACACAGGTTCTAAATTTTAGGTCATTCTGATTTGTAGAAACAAAATAAAAAATAAAACATTATCAGATAATCGTGACCGTGTGATGAATTTTGGACAATGATGAGGGTAAGCAAAATCACTGTTCATTTTCTGACCGTGCGATGAATTTTAGACAATGATGAGGGTAGGCAAAATCATTGTTCATTTTCTTCTATAGGCGTTGGGAAGAGTTTCCATATATATATACATATGGTAATGATTTCATACAACGGTTGTATCATAGTATAATGCAACCACACTTCTAGAAAACCATGTTTATGGTATTTGTATAAATCAAAATTTTGTACACACTCTCTCTTCATCTCAATAATAAATCCCCCAAAAAAATGTTCAATTTGAACCCTAGATATGGTCAAAATTAGTCCCCTCCAACAACGAATCTAGGCATTTATTTGGTAAATTTTAAGATCTTAGCCGTTACTAACTCAAAATCATTTTTTTCTTTTTTAACATTATTCATCTAATGATAATAAAGCCATCTAAAACAATGGAAAAGAAAAAAAATCCTTCTAAGTCTTAGATCTAAGCATCTTATTAGGATAATTGGGCTAAATCCTTCTATGTTAAGTGGGCTAAAAAAATACTTTATAAGTTCCGTCTTCAAATTTTTATTTTTTATGATTGTTCATTAGAAAGAAAATAGTGTATGTTTCAAAATTTGGATCAAACAAATGACTCTAACATGATTTTAGAATATTGTTGCATCATACCATGATACAACCTTTATATATATATATATATATATAAAAGGATAATCTAAACTTCACGACCTTTTAAATTACAAAGGTTCAAGATAGAGAGAGTTATGAAGGGTGGATTTATTAATTTTGTAATCTATTTTTTAAAAAAATTTACTTGTATGGGGTAATTTTGTAAATATTACTACAAGACAAATGGTACTTTTGTTATCTCTATTAGGGATAAAATTGAAATTTTAACTAAATGACAAAAACACTCTACAAATAAAATTTCAGGACACCAACTTTCAAAATGCCATTGTATTTTGGTGAAAAGTTTAAATTTGCTATTGCTTAATGATAAAGTTACCTATTTGAATAATTTTTTAATAACAAAATAATCATTATTTTGATAAATACACTCATCACAACTCTTTCTAACTTGAAACTTTGTATTTTGAGGGGTTGTTAACTCTAGACAAACCATATATATATATATATATACACACGGTGTGGTTTATATAGAGCCGAGGCTCTAAACATTCAAATTGGAGCCCACCTTCAAATAGTGTGGAGAAATGCGGTTTCACTACTAGAAATCTTTGACTAGCCTTAAAATATATATTTATCTTTAATTATAAAATTTATTGCTTCAAAAATAGTATAGATCGAGCAGATCTATGAACACTTGAATAATTTAAAAATTGATGGTAAAAAAATTTGTTACAAGATGCACAATTTCCAAAACTTTAAATCTATTTTTTTCTCAAGTCCATGCATCTAGATGTCGAGATGATCAATTTGAGGATATTTGGGCATCAAAACAACCTCTTTTAGTGAAATTTTTTAGGGAGGCTCTAATTTGATTGTTTAGAGCTTAGGCTCTATATAAACTCTTCACACACACACACACACACACACACATACACACACACCAACACATACACACACATACACACACACATATATATATATACTAATGATCTATGAGACCCTCCTACACCCATGTATGTAGGACCCCAAAGGATCACTATGAAATTTAGCACAGATCTCTAGAAAAGTTGTCACATGGGTGTGGGACTTGACTTTTTTACAGACCTGTGCCAAATTTAATGATGATCCTTAGAGGGTCTCACAAGATCATTTCCCCATATATATATATGAGTAATGATCTTATGAGACCCTCCCATACCCATATATGTAGGATCTAAAGGATCACCATTAAATTTGACACAGATCTCTAAAAACATTATCACATGACTTAACTTTTTTAGAGATCTGTGCGAAATTTAATGGTGATCTTTTGGGGTCCTACACATATGGGCGTGGGAGGGTCTCATATGATCATTACTATATATATATATATATATATAGGCAATGATTTCATGCAACAATTGTATCATGATATAATGATCCAAATTTTGAAGGGAAAGATTTATATGCTTCCCCTACAGCATAGAAGTTCTATCCTCCCCCTACCATCCAGCCGTCCAATTTTGATCAAAAGAGTCACTCTCCGTTTGATCTTAGATCCGCTGTCTTAAAGTATTTTATTTTTAATTTTTTTTATACAATTTGTATGAATATGAAATTTGGTATGTGCCATCTTTTCATTGGGGCGCACCTATAAAAAATATTAAAAATAATTTTTCAATAAAATATAATAACCAAACTATCATTTGAAACTTTTAGGGGTATTTTGGTTATTTTATTTTATTGAAAATATTTTTTTTATATTTTTCGCTAGTGTGAGTTTAATAGAGGAATAGACGTCCAAAATTTGGTGTCAAAATAGTTTATAAAAAAAATTAAAAATAAAATAGTGTAGAGACGTGACATTGTGATTGGGACAATCTTAGCCCTCCATTCAAATGGATGGTTGGATAAAGGGGAGGATCGAACTTTTTTGCTTTAGGGGAAGCATAGAAAGCTTGATCAATTTTGAAATATACACTATTTTCTTTCTAATGAACAATCATAAAAAAGAAAATTTTGAAAATGGAACTTAGAAAGTATTTTTTTAGTACAATTAACATAGAAGGATTTAGCTTAATTTTTAGTTCAATTAACTCAATTTTTTTAGCCCAATAAGATGCTTTTTTTTCTTTTCCATTTTTCTTAATGGGCTCTAACTTGATTGTTCCTCAGCTCTATACAAACCACACCCTCTCTCTCTCTCTCTCTCTATATATATATATATATATTGATATTCTAAACTTCACAACCTTTCAAATTACAAAGGTTCATGATATGAAGAGTTATGAAAGGTGGATTTATTAATTTTGTTGTCTATTTTTTTAAAAAAATTACTATTGTGAGGCAAATTTGTAAATATTACTACAACGCAAAGGGTATTTTTATCATCTCCATAAGTTCCAAAATTGAATTTTTTTTTATAAGATTTTGAGTGGTTATAACTATGTCATTAATTAGACTCAAAGTTTAAAAAAATATTTTTTAAATTTCGTGTTACCTTAAGCTATCTAATTTGACATCTAATGACTAGAAGTAATTGTGACCTCCTTGTAACAAAGATGAACAGTCTCATAGTATACAATCCATTTTAAAAATGTTGATCGAATTAAAATTGCCCAATATGGATAGAGAATCTGTGGGGCCCGGTCTTTGTTCCTGTCATATATGAGGAACCCATGGTTTATGTTAGGTACCGGCCACAGTTCTAGTTGATTCTATCAGGGAATTGGCTGATCTGGCCCAATCTCATTTTTTTAAAATTTTTTTATTTTGTTTTCTTTTCTTTCTTTTTTTTGATACATTTACTCTGCCGGATTACTGATAAGAAATGTCGACCAATATGTACAACTTGGAATAGGTTAGTGGCCATGTTCAAGTAAGTTACTTCCAAACAATTTGGGTTCCTAAATATACTCCTAGATAGTGTTTTACTCAAAGGGTGTGAATAGAAGATATGCGGTCAAGGGCTCATATAGTCAATTTGGGCAATGGCAAAAAATAGCCTAAATGGGAAAACCTTTGGAATTTCAAATAATTCCTTTTTCTTGGCACAATTTCACAAATTTCAATATTATGAAAAAATATTATTTGAGATAAATTTGGGAGGTTTTGGGGACCACAAAAAGATGATGGGTTGTCCTTTAATGTATGAAAATTGATAAAACTGAAAGCCATGATAATTTCTGTTAGAAAATTTTAAAAATTGAAAGCCATGATAGGAAGGTCCTCTTGTAAGTATTCTAATCCCAACTTACCTACCAAAAATATCAAAATTTTGTTGGCCTTTAAACATTATTATCCCATACCTTTCCATTAGGAGGAGGATGGACCAACCCATAATGCTTTTCCAAGTGTGGACTATGGAATCCATTCAATTAAGAAATAAAGGCAAACTTGCCTTTAGACCAACAGTCAAGTCCTCTTTCCCAAAAGCCAGAAGATTATATGTTCATGCAGGAGCATATTGTTCATTCACTCTCTCGTTAAAGAAGACTTTTTGGATCCCAACTCTTTAACCTAGAGACCAATTTATAGATTTATAAATATAATAAAATTTATATCATGCTATATATACCTTGAAAAAATTAAGATCCTATATTGGACAGAGATTATACATGCCTTGAAAAAATTAATATCCTAATAATGAATAGAGACCACCTAATTTTAGGATAGTTGTACATGGTGTCCAGGAAATCTTCTGAAATATATTTCCAAAATTTTGTTTCAAAAGGTCTTCTTATGTTGTTATTTTGGCTAAATGCGTAAGTTTAAACCATTGTTATTATAATCAGACCAGCCAGTGAACTGATTAAGGGTTTTATAGACAAAGCTAGTCCAACCACTTGCCAAACTAATTGGATTAATTTAAATATGAAAATGAAAAATTGTATAAATAATGGATGAAAATATGAAATATATTGTAAAAGACTTGTTCAATCAATCTGGTCAGGCAAACTAGCCAAAATAAGCCAAACTTTGATCCTGACTTATTTTTAATCAACCACCATGCTAGTTCTAGGTCATACCGGCTAAGGCATTAGTCATTTGTCCAACTGGTAAGACCAACCAGACCAACACCGTCTCGATAACATTATTATATAGTGTATTCCTGCAGGAGTTCTAATGAACTCTCACTGGTGCATAAAGTAATCGATGCCCATAAATGAGTGTTCCACACTCTCTCTCTCTCTCTCTCCATCCTCTCTCTCTCTCCATCCTCTATATGTACCTTTCATTCTAGAATAACATACAATAATTCCACTTAAACATAGATTACTAGGAATGTTTGTTCAATATTAATATATTTAGGTTCCATGCTGGTGCTTCAATAAACTACTGATTTACCACAACTTGTATAGAGTTTGGGAGTCTCTCTCTCTCTATTTTTTTGCATGTTTGAGGTTTTGTTTTCTTTTTGTTGAAAGCATTTGGCATCATTAAGACAATTAATCATTGCTAGTAACTGCTTTGTAAAATAGAGGTGATAGATTGAGGGAAGGAGAATTAAGAAATGGAAGTTTTATGGCTCCAATATAAAAAGGCCTCCTGGCAAAAGCATGGGAGGCCGTCTTAAAGGATCATTTTTAAGTGAATTTTATAAGGCTCGTACCTTTATTTGATGTTGAAGCTTTTATTTAATGGAAGTGTATTTTAAGGTTGGTTTTTTTATTTAATGGTAGTCAATTTTGTAAGTTTGGTCCTTTTTTAAATATTGATTTTTTATTTATTTAATATTTGTTGTCCCTTAGTATTCATGCATAGGCAGGGCCTCCTCATTTTGCAATAAATTATTCCAATTCTTATGATGGAATCAAATGGGGAAGAACATGGTCAAATTGAATTTGAGATGAAACAAGAAAATGACTCAAATACCTTTTTTTGTATACGGAAAATTAGAAATATTTGGGACCAATTTATGAGTCACTAGGGATTCTCTAGGCTGAAATTTTGCACAACTTTTTTAGTTTGAAAATAAATAGTATTAAATAAAAAAAATTAAATTTCAATTCTTAAAGGCTTAGATCCATTGTCCACAAATGGGTGATGTGCATTATTTGAAAATGGAAAATTCAATATTCTAATATTTTTATATGATCTTATTAAGGGTGAGGTTTGTATAGGATGCCTACCTTATACTTTACAAGTAAGGTATACTTTTAAATTTTATTGGAAGATGTTATGGTGTTGGAAACCTTACAGCAGCTTAAACATCTATGTTCAACCATAATTATGAAATTTAATGTTTCAAAAATCTTAAAAATAGATAATCTAAATACTTGTTACAAGATGCATTATTTTTAGGACTTAAAATTCATTTTTTTCTCTTTCTATCCATACTTTTCGAAGTCAAGATGGTCAATTGGAAGGCTTTCCAACTTCAAAATACAATTTTCTAATAGATTTTTCAGATGTCTTACTTCCATAGCATAAGGTTGCAATCTTATATAAACTCTTTTTTTTTCCAGTTGACCCGATGATACTTATATGCATGGAAAATTTAGAGCCCAACAAACCTATACTTTTCAAGCGGCTTACACAACAATATATAATTTTTTATAATTATGTTAGCTCATATAGAAACTCAGATAGTGCTACTCTTTGTTGCTTTTTCAGTCCTTGTGGTAACTCTTGGCTTTTTGGCCTAAAGGTGGTACGAGAGAGATATCCAGGTTTGTGGTTTGTAGTAGAAGGTAATTTTCTAAATGTTATCAATTGGAGTAAAAGAAATTAGAGACCAGGCTTGAGATTATGGATTTAATAATTGAATTGTAGGTTGATTTTTTTTTCATGTTTATAAAGAGGCCAATCAGGTAGCTTTTAGTTAAACGTGGTGTGAGTGGTTCCCACATTGTAGCTCGTGATTCTTTGCCATTGTAATTGTTATATCTTTTTCTTTCATTAATAAAAAATTATGATCTTATAAAAATAAATAAAAAAAAATAGCTCATAAAATATATATCTTCATAATTTAAGATGTGAGTTTGGGTGATTTGAAATCAATATTTTATGTCCATTGCAGAGAAAAGAGGAGCAGAAATTTCGAAAAAAAGAAAAAAAATGCAATTTGGCTTCCATTGATAAAATAAAAAGTAAAAAAATAAAAAGGGGGAGAAAGAGAGGATTGGAGCGTTAAAGAAGTTCGTTTTGCCCCCCATATCATGAAAACAATTGGTTCTTAAGACATAGAGAGAGAAAGAGTGGTGGGATTGGGTTCTCTTTCAAAGATAAGCATCCTTATGTTGGTGGGGGTATCACCTTTTGAATCCTTCAAAATAATAAGCCAACTGTGATTTGCCGATATAAGTTTCAGCAGTAGCATATTGTTCCGCGGACCTAAAGTCCAAAATATATAATAATAAATGAGTGTTTCCATGACTTTACCACTCGATCAATTCTACTTAATCTCTATTTCATGGTCTCTCTCTTGGAAATATAAGAGTGAGACTGTTAATTTTTGACAAGGAGCATCAATTACCATCGGATATGAAATCGAGTAGTAGAGAATGTGCCATTGATTGAGCACAAAGTCTAAAATAAAATTTCTATCATATTGTGAAATATTTCTATCAATTGAATTTCATATCCAATGACTACTTGTACCAATAATAAATAGTCTCATAATTTACAATCCCTTCTCTCACAAACTAGTAATTTGCCAATAAAAGCACTTCTCCATCCTCTCTCTATGAAGGCTTTGTGGTTAATGTGATTGGTAACAAATTGGCCATTGAACCAATTAAGAGTTCGATTCAGTTAAAACTAATCCAAAATATAATAGAATATTTATAGAGATGCTTGTACATATTTATAAATATTCTATTATATTTTAGTACAAGCATCTCTCTAATGGACAAATACAAAATATAATTAAAGTTGGACAACTAAAGGCTTATGTACAAGCATCTCTCTAATGTGAATTGGATGAGAAAGGACACCATCCTCAAGTGTCCTCCAAGGTGGAATCTTGTACGTAAGGGTTGGTGACCTACTAAACCTTAAAAGCCAAAAAGTGTGAAAAATCTCCCCTAAAACTTATAAATATGGAAACATGAGGTTTCTTGTAATTAGACGGATTCTAGAATGACTTGAAATTGATGGGGGTGGAAAGAGGTTTGCAGGAATGAGATAACTTTTATTCCCTCATTTTACAAAAGAAGAGAGAAAAAAAAAATTCTATTCCCACAAGTGAGAATAGAATTAAGGGAAATACAATATTCAATACAGTCACGAGCCAAAGGAACCTACGCACTTCCACAAATCGTTTGAAGTGGGTTCCCATCGAAAATTGATAGAGAGAGAAAGAGGTTTTAGTGGTTCCTCATGAACACTGCTAGAGAGAGGTTTTCATGGAAATTTAACGGAGATAATGGTTGGATATAGTGATATCCAAAAATCATCGACATAAGAAAATCTCATATTATGAGGGATAAGAAAATCTCATATTTTGGTCATTGTATGATACATACATATATATATAAAAGAAGATACTATAAAACGCCTATAGGCGAAAATACTACAAAACGCCTATAGGGGAAAATGAACAGTGATTTCGTCTACCCTCATCACCGTTAAAGTTCATTGCACGGTCACGATCGGTAGTATTTCATTTTTTATTTTTATTTTTTTTACAATCAAAATGACCTGAAATTTGGAACATATATTCATAAAAAAGTAGGTTAATCTACGAAAAATATCAAAACAAAATATTTTAGATGAAAAGACTTAACAAAATACCCCTCAAAAGTTTCGAGGGTATTTTGGTCAATTATATTTTCACAAATTATTGTTTTTATATTTTTATTGGGCGCGACTCACTAAGATGTATACACGCTCCAAATTTAAGATCATTCTGATTTGTAGAAAAAAATTGAAAAATAAAAGACTACTGAACAATCCTGACCATGCGATGAACTTTGGATGGTGATGAGGGTAGGTGAAATCACTGTTCATTTTCGCCTATAGGCATCGGGAAGACTTTTCATATATATATATATATATATATATATATATATATATATGGGATGAAAAGGAAACAATAGGTACACCCTATTTCAGTCTCTAAGATAAAAGAGGAAAGAATAGACATGCTTGTGCCTATTTCAGCCCACTAGCTCATATGATCATATGTGTTTATATGAACCCAATGGCTCATATTGAATCTGGGACGATCTGACAGTCACGACTTCATTTCGTATTTTAATTTTAATTTTAATTTTTTTTTATAAATCCAAATAATTTTAAATTTTAAACGTGTATTTTTAGAAAATATGAAAATATAATAAAAATATCCAAAAATAATTTGCAATAAATAAATTGATCAAAATACTACTGAAATATTTCATGGGTTGGTCAATTTTATTTTTTACAAATTATTTTTAAAATAATTTTATTAAGTACGCCTTGATAAGAAGAATGGACATCTAAAATTTCAAGTTATTTGAATTCGTAAAAATTTAAATAAATTCAAACACGAAATGAGATCGTCACCGTCAGATCGGCTTAGATTGAATGTGGGCCGTTAAGTTCATATGTTCATATGAGCTAGTGGGTAAGTATATAATGAGACCATTTATCTTCTGTACAATGTGGTCACAATTAATCTTGACCATTAGATATGAAATTAGGTAGCTGTGTTTATTTCATTAACTAAACTCAAAGTTCAAAAGAAATTTTCTCGAACTTTATGACACACCCAAACAATCAAACTGTTTTAAGTAATTGTGACCTCCCTATACCAAAAATAATGGGATCATATATATATCACACTCACTTTGTTCTTGAACTCTCAATATCTAATCAAATTATACGAGGACCCCTCTTCATTAATTGTACACTGTCTCTCTCTCTCTCCACCCTCATGCATGGGTCTTAGAAATTCGTCCTCATTATCCGTTAGGATTTCAGAACACGATTAAATGCAGAAACGGAATCCCAAAAAATAGGATCCCACCATGAAGATGTACTTATCAAGTTAGAAACAAGCTAGAAATAAAATATGTGAGAGTTCTAGATAGACACCAACATTTATTGATAATTACCAACTAATCTTACCTTAATTCTAGACACCTAAGAGATATATACACTAACACTCCTCTTCAAACTCAAGATACTTGACACAAAGCAGCTAGAGTTTAAACAATAAGTTGTACAAACGAACGAGTTGAATATTTAAGTCTTCACGTGCATGGCATGACCAATAGAAGCAATGGTCTCTATTATCAGATTGCTTGAACAACAAGCACATAAAGCAGTGGTTGATCAACATCTCTCAGGAACAATAAACGACTGAGAAAACAGAATGGCACTTAGAAGAGCCAACTGAACTCAGTGTGGATCTGAGACAGATTTAACAACTCGTAGTCCGAGATTGATTCAGCAACTCGCAGTCCGAGACAGATTCAGCAACTCGCAGTCCGAGACAGATTCAGCAACTCACAGTTCAGAACATAGGCTAGAACATAGACAAATGTTGTTTTGCAGAGGTTCGAAACACGACTCGGAGGCCTTTGGCAGTGCTTCCTTGGTTTATGAGTTTATCTCTCTCAATTGCGAATGCTGATTGATTCAACTATGGACGAAGGAGAGAGCTGAAGTTTTTGTGCAAAGGGGAAGTCTTCATTAGATAATGCTCAGGAAAATCAACTTGAAATCCAAAAGTTTCATTGGCATATTGAGTTCCTGGTGCACCATGAACTTCAATAACCCACCTTTGTAGATTATCAGTGACTTTGTGCTTGAATCGAGCAGGTGGATTGACTTTGCCATTCCACATGCTCTTTCTGGAGTCTATTGCATCCGATCTTACTCAGGGCCTTGCGAGATCCAAAGGCTCTCATGCTTGAGAAGGGGAAGAGAGTGGGAAGGGTCAAAATGTTTACCGCCAGAGAGAGAGAGACAGAGGGGAGGTTTAAAAGGAAACCGCCCTGGACACATACCTGTCTTTTTTCCTTTGATGGTACTGTCGAGATCAAGGGTCAGATTTTCCTGCAACAAGCAAATTCGAATTACAGACCTGCAAAAGGGTTCGCAACGGTTTCACAAAGTTGCAAACCAAAGCAAAGTATTAGAATGTGAGAAGTTTGCAAATTTGCAAAGCAAACTTGTAGTGATTGAATCAAGGAAATTTGCAAGCAAAGCATAACAAATCTTAGTTACACGGGCAGCAGGTGGCTTCACAAACAATTTTGCAAATTATCAAGAGAGAAGAAAATCTATACGGATCACCTAAATAAAGAAAATCCGACTTTGTGTCGAGATCACTTTAGAGAGAGAAATACAACATCAGAGAGGGTGCAGCTGTTTGGCAGATAGTCAGAACGAATATGAATTCGAGCTCAGATCCAATAACCTCAAATTTGATGTACGAGCTCAGATCTGAGGTTGAGGAGCCTATGGCTCTAAAACCATGTTAGAAGATCAGAATACTGCAGAGAACTCTCTCTTTATTGATTAGTAAAGAATATACAAGACCAGTATAAATATACGGCTGACAGTTCTGGATAGACACCAACATTTATTGATCATTACTAACTAATCTTATCATAATCTTAGATACCTAATAGATATATATATGTGAGCAGTAATATGAGAAATAAAGCATAAAACACACATACCACAACAATATTTATGTGGTTCACTTCAAAAGAGTTGCATCCATATGCATAGCAAACTGAAATCCACTACACCAATTAAAATTATATCACATATTTTGAGACATGACAAACTGAAATCCATTATACTAATTAAAGTTACATTACATATTTTAAGACACAGATTTACCTCATTAACCCTCCACAAACTGAAATCCACTGTCTAGAAAGAAAAACTGAAAAAAAAACTACCCAAAATATAAGTAGAAACCGCTTCTCTACAAGAACCAGCTTCTACGAGGAACTTTCTCTTTATAGAAAGCTCTCTTCTCTCTAAAAGAATGCCTTGCCTATGTATTAATAGGATATGAAGCTCTTTTCTCAGTAAGTGGAGGCCTTACCTCTCATATAAGGCTACTTTGCCTTGCTGGATAAGAAGCTTGTTTCTCTTGCATCTCATGTAAAGCCACCTTACCCTGCCTCTCATGTCAAAGGGATAGGAAGCCCTCTTCTGGTTAAGGGTGTATTTATCAAAATAATCATTATTTTTTTATTAAAAAATTATTTAAATATGTAACTTTACCATTAAGCAATGACAAATTTAAAATTTTCACAAAAGTATAATGGTATTTTAGAAGTTAGTGTTATAAAATTTTATTTGTAGAGTGTCATTGTCATTTAGTTAAATATTAAATTTTATCCATTATGGAGATGACAAAAATACCTTTTGTCTTGTAATAATATTTACAAATTTGCCCCACAAAAGTAATTTTTTTAAAAAAATAAACAACAAATTAATAAATCCACCCTTCACAACTCTCTCTATCTTGAACCTTTGTAATTTGAATGGTTGTGAAGTTTAGAATATCCCTATAATATATATATATATTTATAATATTTGTAATTTGAAGGGTTGTGAAGTTTAGAATATCCGTATACATAGAAAAACTCTTCCCAACGCCTATAGGCTAAAATGAATAATGATTTAGCCTACCCTCATCACCATCTAAACTTTATCGTATGGTCACAGTTGTCCGATAGTGTTTCAATTTTTATTTTTTTTCTAAAAATCCAAATTTCAGATCATTCTGATTAGTAAAATAAAAATAAAAAACTAAATTACTACCGGACAATTGTGATCATGTGATGAAATTTGGATGGTGATGAGATAGGAGAAATCACTGTTCATTTTCGTATAGGTATATATAAGTAATGATCCTATGAAACTTTCCCTCATCCATGTGAATAGGATCCAGAGGATTACCATTAAATTTGGCATAAATCTTTAGAAAAGTTATCACATGAATATGAGATTTGACTTTCTATAAATGTATGTCAAATTTAATGGTGATATTTTGGAGTCGTACAATGATCTTTTTGAGATCGTATACAGATGGATGTAAAAAAGAGGCCATTTCTATATATACATATATATTAAAAAATTATGGGATTGCAGGGTAGATGAAAGAGAGAGAGAGAGCGCTCAGGGACCAGAATCAATTCCATTCTAGAAGAAGTTTTCCCTCTCTCTGTTTTTCAGTCAAACCTGCCTCGTTCCTCAACTTATAAACTCTTAAATCTCGACGCTCGAAATTGGTGTTGAAACATAACATACTCTCTACCCCGCCACCCACTTCCTTCTCTTCTCTTCTCTTCTCTTCTCTTCTCTCTTTCACACTGCTAATCCCTAATCTCTCAACTACTCTCACTCTTAGAGTTTCAACCCCTAAACCAAGTCTCAGAGCCCCCTCCCCTCCCCTCCCCTCCCCTCTGTCTCTACAGTGGGCAAGGTTCAATGAAGCGGCGGCCCACAATCTGAACCCAACCCGATAGAAGCTATCATGGCGCCCACGTGGACAAGACAGCATCCTTCTCTCCCATCTGCTCAATCAATCTAGAGTGAGTAATCGAATGTGAAAAAAGGGTTCGTAATGACGGGGCAGCCCGCCATGATGAGACTCTCCGGGTGCCGCCACCGCGTGCAGGCCACGCCCCTCGCTCGCCCACCGCGCCCCCTGCGACCGCACCTCGCCCTCGCCTGGCGCGGCTCCGGCAAGGACAAGGTGGTGGTGGTCATGGGCGCCACGGGCACTGGCAAGAGCCGCCTCTCCATCGACCTCGCCGCCCGCTTCCCAGCAGAGATCATCAACGCTGACAAAATGCAGCTCTATCAGGGCCTAGACATAGTCACCAACAAAGTCCCTGTAGAAGAGCGGAGGGGCGTCCCCCATCACCTGCTCGGTACCTTGGACCCCAAATCCCACCAAGACTTCGACTGCAACGATTTCCGGGACTTGGCCTCCCAGGCGGTCCTCTCCATCTCGTCACGCGGCCACCTTCCCATTGTCGCAGGTGGATCCAACTCCTACATAGACGCTCTGGTGTCCGGGCCGGCTCCGGGCCAAATGAGATACGAGTGCTGCTTCCTCTGGGTTGACGCCGCCCTTCCGGTGCTCCATCAGTTTGTAAGCGATCGGGTGGAGGACATGGTGGAGGCCGGCCTTGTGGCCGATGTGCGAGCTCTGTTCGATACAAGTGGTGGCCGGGTCGACTTCTCCCGTGGCCTCGGCAAAGCCATTGGCGTCCCAGAGATGGACAGGCTCATCAAATCGGAGAGGCAGGCGTCCCTCTCTCTCCACGAAAGGGCGGCCCTGATACGGGAAGCGATGGAGGAGATCAAGGCGAACACATGTAAGCTGGCCTGCTGCCAATTGCAGAAGATTCAGAGGCTGAGGAGCCTCCGGGGGTGGGAGCTGCACCGGCTCGATGCCACCGCAGTGCTCGACGCCGCAGACCGGCCCAGCGCCGACGAGGCGTGGGAGAGGCTCGTTGTGCAGCCGAGCGCCCGTGTGGTGCGCCGCTTCCTCACAGCCACCGCCGTGGCGCCGATGCCGGCCCTCGAGCGAGCCCCCGCAGGCCGCATCGCTTAACGACCGGGGCTCAGGCAGGGGTCCTCACGCGTGCGATCTCATTTTCTGGTCATATTTTAAAAATAAAAAAAAATGGTCTCTTTCGAGGCCGTTATCTGTGAGAGGAACAGTTTTGGCGTGCCCTCCTCTGCTGGGATAGTGGGGGTAACAACCTGGCAAATTGATCGTATGCACGTGTGATGCCACCGGATTCTTCCAATTTCCCGCCGGCGAGTTTTTGAATTATGGCGCCGTTCGGAAATGCCGGCCTTGTGTAAAGTAAAAATCTCCCTCTTTTTTTTTTTTTGGGTTCTCTCTCTCTTTAGTATATTTTGGGTTTTCTCTCTCTACTCTTTACTCTCTAGTATCTTGGGGTTCTCTCTCTTTATTTTCTGTGGGTCTCTCTCTCTCTTTTAGTATTTTGAGGGTGTTCTCTCTCTACTCTTCTCTCTCAGTTGTTTGGGTTTTCTCTCTCTTAGTTTTTTTTGGGGGCTCTCTCTACTAACTTTTGGATCTCTCTCTAGTTTCTTGGCTCTTCTCTCTCTCTCTCTCTCTCTCTAACTTTTTGGGGTCTCTCGCTCTCGTATATTGGGGCTCTCCCCTCTCTTCTCTTCTCTTATCTAAATTTTTGGGTCCTACACTTAAACAATGCCTACTCTACTTGCCTGTAGCAGCATAGTGATATTTAAAATAGAAAAGAATAGCAAAAAGCTATTTACTGTGCATCTTCTTTAATGCGGTATTAATGTATTATTAATGCATTCTCAATGAGACAAAAAATTGGAAAACGGGCGTCCGTACTGTGTGCAGGGAATGGACGGCTGATATTTTTCCGAAAATCGCGATCGTTGGTTTGATGGCTTGCCTTTTGGAAACGAAATGTTTGACCTCGTGGTTGCACCTAAATTAAAGGCAAATTGGCAGCTATCTGATGGTCAATTGCGCTAGTTTACTGATCTCTTTAATGCTGACCGTCCAATCCATCCTAATTTGGCTTGACTGTTTGGTTAATCTTCCACCCAGTTTTACCCCTAAAAAAAAATACACCCTATTTCATGGGTCAAATATCTAATGAGAAAATTATCAAAACACTCATGTGAAATGAACTATTTAATAATGTACTTATATGGTTTGATTTAATTTTAGAATACCCATAAATAATCTACCACGATTAGCTGAAATAGTACCAAGGGCATAAGGGATTGCACACGATGAGACTATTATTTATAACCATCCTGAAATTTGAGAGCTTGGATGTGTAATAGAGTTCATAAAAAATTTAAAAAAAATTGAGCTTGGTCAATGGAATAAATGTAGCCACCCAAATTCGCATCTCATGATTAAGGTTAACTGTGACCGCCTTATAACAAAAGTAAACAGTCTTATGGCATACTTTTCCAAAGTATAAAATACTTTTGTGGGTGAATAAAAGCATAAAATGCTAAAGATTGCATCTCTCATGTTTGATAAATTTCCCATCTCTAACTTTGTCATGTTTCAAATACTCCTACTGGTTAAGCAATTCTACATTTTAGTTGGTATGTAAAAAGAAAATTTTAAGAATAAATAAAAATAAAATTTTTAAATATAAAATATATTTACAAAAGTTTATCTTTGTTCGGCCGGTTCAATCGATCAAATATCAAGAAATCCTAATTGTCAAATTTTGTGAAATACTAATTTTGATTGAATTTCAATCAAACCCTATTTTTCTTTGGATCTTACAGATTGATAATTTGTCGAGTCCAGCTAGCTTGTCTGGCCAAGCCAAATCGGCCAGTAAAAAATAGAACAAAATGTATTTATTTTTTTTCAATTCTGTGAGGTCAATGAGGCAGAACTGAAAGCAATTAAGAATGGTGTTTTAAAGCTTCATAGAGGTACGCATCATTAAAGTGGGAGATTATGAAAATGTTGTCAAATTGTGTGCTAACCTACCTTGACAATTGACCCCTATTATCGATGAAATCATACAAGCCAAAGAGGTCATCTTTACGCAAATCAACAAGGAGAAGCTGAATGTCTAGCAAAATTAAGCACTCTTGGATGCCTTTTTCCTTTCCTTTCCCTTCCCCTTTTTTTTTTTTTTTTTCCTGTTTTCTTTGTTTATCCTAATTTAAAAAAAAAAAATTAAAAAAATTCTGACGAAAATAAAAAGTGGAGCCTAGAGTTCCCTAATAGAACGGTTCGATTCTATAAAAAACCATGTAGGGGAGGGTCATTTCTCTTATTAATATAGAGTAGAAAAATTCACCTACTGCTCTTATTGATTTCCAATCCAAAACTGATGATTCTAATTAGCATCTTTTTCTTTTTATCACCACTCATATCTTGAGTGGGAATAGCACAAACAACGGTATAAAAAGCAAAAGCTTAAAAAAAAAAAAAAAAAAACCATGTACCATGAAAAAGAAAGGTGGGACAGAGGATGATTCCATTTGAATCATCCTGGCCGTACAAATAGGAAAGGCTCGGCGTGCGTAACCAAAATGGAATCGCATCTATTGGCACGTCCCGTGAAGCGTTCACCGTACACTTGTCCCTTTCAACCAAACGGACCGCCGACGTTTCTTCGGAAGCATGCGAATTCCGTCGTAGACCGCAGCAACTGGGGCGCGTGTCAAAGGAGCGAGTAAATGACACGTTTAGTGCCCCCATTTTTGGGCAGGTATTATGTATGTATCTTTGTCATTAAGCATAGGAGTCACGACGACTCGGACGTGGAAAAATATCCGACAAATTTAAAAACACCAAACTAAGTGTTTTGAAATTTGGGACCGATTACCCAGATTGCCCTTACAAAAAAAAAAATCCAGTATGGATTGGCGGTCCAGATTGGCGATCGGCCGAGTGAATCAATTAATTTTAAAAAATATAAAGAATAAAATAAAAATTTAGAAATAATAAAAATTAAAGGTAGAGTCGGACCGGCTGATTTTTTTACAATTCTATCTGAAAACCGAACAATTCCTGCAAGAACCGTATGGTTCTATCAATTCCCAAAACAAAACACGATCGAGCAATTTCAATAAAAATGAAATACGAGGCTAGAAATAATAAAGTTGTCTTTTGGCAACAGGATGTGACAAATCACATTCCGAGGGCATACTATTTTAATGTATTCAAAGTACTAAAAGAAAACTCAAACTTCATAATACATCTCAAAACGATCAAATTTTCCATATTTTGTGACCTTATATCAAAGATGAATTGTCTTCTAGCACACAATACTTCTCCTAGTGGAATTTTATTTCCCTAATTTCAAGCCAGAGGAGATTAGCAAAATGGGCTCTGCTGTAGTTTTTGGGAAACCCTCATATTGATGCTCGATACTGAACAATTATAGACTTGGGAAAAAAAAAAAATCGAACCCTTAAAATAATGAATCTTATAATACATTTTAGACCATTCAATATCTGCCATGAAAACCATTTTTGGAGCTTCGTGTTACTTGATAAGTGCAAAAATGAAACCTCATTTTCTAGTGTCTTTAGTTTCATTGTAAATCGCGCCCTTTATTTTATAGGAAAATGCATATGAAATGGGTTGTAAAGCAAAGCTCCAAATTGTATTGATGGGGATTTTTGTACGCATGTGTATTTAATTACGAGTATCGAAGAATAGTGTCAGGAAATTTCGTTAATATAAATATTCTTTTGTCCATATTTTTATTTGTAATGTATTATTTTGTCCATATTGTTGCTGGTGGCATTGTGATGAACCCAATTATTTGTGTCAGAAATGCTTTTGAGGGCTAATTTACTCTTCCCCATCCCCATCTCTCTCTCTCTCTCTCTCTCTCTCATTCTCCTTTGTCAGCACTTATCAGAATGTTTTTCTCGTAGGTTCATCTCCCCTCGTTCCTCTCTCCCTCTCATAAATGGTTTCTCTCTCTCTTTTTTGTTTGGCTCTCTTTCTCTCGTACATATATGGCCTCTCTCTTTTAGCCAGCCAAATGTGGTGCTTTTGTGTTAAGAGTATAGACGCCTGCGACCCCCGGGACCATCAAATATTTTCCATTTATAAATTAGGGATGATACCCTTCAATAGAAGCCAACAAATGCTCGTTGATCTTGTAATGGTTCCCGTGGTAGACCAATCCAGATGGCTAATCCAGGGACTGATTCTCTAGAGTGAAAATTGATCCGAAAAAATTGTAATTAATAAAGTTTATATTTGAAAACTTTGCAATCATGTGCATTTAATGTGTTATTTTTAAAAATCAAAATGTTATTTTGTCAAATATTTTCTCAAAAAAAATAAAATAACCCACTCGCACAATTTTATCTTTAATATGTTCTTCAACATCAAATATAATCTATAAAACACCATCTGCATCCCATAAAACATCATTGAGCCTATAGCCATCCTATTAAACTTTCTCTTTAATAAGATGTAGCAAAGTTCTATGCTGGCTGTCCACCAAACACAATCCTCCTCCTTTCTCCGAACTTGGGACCGGTATGACTGACTTAGAACCAGCCATGGCAGTTCTAAAAAAGATACCACCTGGTAGCAGGGAAAGTTGAATTGACTGTGTGGACAAGAATCCATGGTTCAAAGACTAAGCTTTGTTTGGGAAACCAGGCCAAAGTTCAATTGACTGGATGCACATGAATCTATGGTTCAGACTTCCACCAGAATAAGTTTCTCTCAAGAATTTGGAGTGATCGATCCCAAAGATTTCTTCTTCATATCATACCATAATTCATATGGTCTAGGTTAACTTTAATGCCATGGTAGCAGAGAGTAACAAAAAGCATCTCTAGCACCGCCCCTAATTGCAGCACTTAGTGCTCTATCCTTTCAAGTCCATGAGGCTAGGAAAAAGCAGTAAACATTCCCACATAACCAGGAGTTCAGATTTCCAAAAAAAAAATGAGAAGCGAAAGGGTACGGAACATATTTTAGATTCTCCATAGCTCCATGAAAAATCAACCAGAATTGCTGGTTTTGATTTAAGCTACAAACGATGGAACAAAGATTAACTACAACAAGAGAGCATAAATAAAACCTGCCAAATGAAGGCCACGGCAAACCCTCTCCTCAATCCTCACTCCTCACCACAGTAGACATAAAAACAAAGCAGTTCCTCTCTCCCAACTCTGCAAACGAAAAAAATGCTTAAAAGACCATGGTCAAAGGACAGTTTGTGGTGGGGCTTATTCTTTTGAAGGAAAACCAAAGGGTGATGAAGGGATCAGCTTCTTCACAGAGGAATAGAAAGTGATTTCTTCATCTTCTCGACCTCCAAATAAACAGTAGAATAAGGAAGGAATTCAGAGAAATGGCTTCGACTTAGGTCATTAATGGCAACCGCGAGTTTGGGTATTTCCAGGATCTCTTCATTGGTTAGAGTTCTCACAAATCGTGCTGGATTCCCAGCCCAAAGTTCACCACTTGGAATCCTACGACCAGGGGGAAGGACCGACCCAGCTTCTAAGATAGAATGAGTCTCAACAAGGGAGCCCTCCATGAGGACTGAATTTTGCCCGATGATGCACTCAGGTTCAATGGTGCAAGACCTCAGGAGTGTGTAAGCCCCAACAGTGACATACATCTCGATGGTTGTTTCAGCTGGAAGCCCTGGAGAGAGAGAGAGAGAGAGATTACGTTCAGTGACTGTAAGGATAAAAGAAGCAAAATAAAGCCCTATAGGTATGCAGATGACAACAATTTCATATATATATATATATATATGGAAGCCACTACGCAATGCCTATGGGTGAAAATGAATAGTGCTTTCACCCACAGGCTCGATGCCATCCGATTTTTTCGGACAGCATGGATAAATCGACCGCAACGGACATAGCATTTCTGGTGCGGTCGATTTTTCATACAAAAAACACGGGAAACCACAACGGCTCTACGAGAACTGTTGCGGGGCAAAACACTAATCATTTTTAGCCTATGGCATTTTTAAGAGAGAGGGACATCCAAATTGTATGGTGCAAAACTCAATGTACATATTCAACAAAAATATAAAAGCCTAGTATGAGGAACAAAGTTCATGTAGGAAAAATGTTTTCTACTAGAAGCACAACTGCATTGTCAAGTCTTCCCATAACAATAAGACATCAATCCCATCCGAATAAGCGGAGACATTGAGAAAGGCTCATTTAGCTGTTTAGTGAGTGAAAACAGGATGATGCTACCAGGACCAATGCAGTAACCGACATATCATAACTTGGCTTTCTCTTTTTTCATGATACTTTTCTATGATTATAAATGAATTTTTCCAATTCCTACAATCCTACTATCCAGATTCTGATTTATATTTTCTTAGCTTCTCCTGGTACTAGAGAAATGGGGAAGACAATAAAGGGAGATATTCTCCAATATACCACTTAGTTTCTACAGAGTGGAGATTTCCAGCTCAGACTATGTTGAGAAAACATTCTTAATAGTTCGATTGTCTACTTTGTAATAAATAAAACTAGCCTATCATGTCAATCTCAAACAAAGGCATTAACTGCAACTTCTTTGCTAATGGTATAAATAGCTCATGCATCTAATAAATCAATTGCATCACCCTTTTCTGTTTAGTATATAGATATATAGAGGACATGCATGTCAAAACTCTTAGAAATATATCATCAACTCTTTAAAAGAAGGGATTGTCTACAAAGAGACCATTTACCTTCCGTACAAGGAGGTCAAAACTATTCCCACTCATTAGATGTCAAATTGGATGACTAGGGGTGAGTCACGAAGTCCGACAATTTTTTTTTTTGAACTTTACGTCTAATCAGTGACACTCTTAAAACCACCATTTTGAAATCTAAAAGACAAGAATGATTGTGACCACTTTGTACAGAAGGTAAATGGTTTATTTGTAAACAATCCCCTAAAAGAAAGCATTTCTAAATTTTCCCAACAGTTCTTTCTATATGACCAATACTTCTACAAAGCATCCGAAAGTACTGTAACATTTACTTCCAATATTTTTACTGGGCCCACTCCCTTGAGAAAGAAAGGGACTCTGAGAATGTGAGTAGATGAACCTCAGGGATTGCCGCCCCCTGGTACTGGAAACATTTGTTCGACCAAATTTAATATCTAACAATATTCAAGTCTCTTACAAACATACATACCACAAGGAGAATTAGGTTGTTGTCGCAAGCGACCCCTTTCTAATTAACAGGTGTCTGTCCTAACTCCTAACCAGGATACATTTTTTCTTTCCGCTGTAAACTTTTGCTTGTCGCTCCTGTTTGGGCGCAGATTATGCTATAAGCAATTTTGTAAATCTTTGTACCTTGCTTAATGTAATTAGGTGAACATAAATAAACACTTCAAATCTTGGCTTTTATTTGGAGTTTTGTTTTTTCTTTTTTTGGGGTGGTTGGAAGGGGGGGTTGTAAGCAACTAAATTGTACTTGTATCAATGTTGTAAAAATGCACAGTTTAATTGGTGTCACAAAACAGAATAGGTAATTGCAAAATGGATACAAAAATGGTTATGAATCAGAAACAGGAGCTGGACTTAAGGCTCTTTTAAACAGATGAAGCATTTGTGGCGACAATGGTAGAAGGAAGTTCTTCCTGCACAGGCCAGGGAGTCTGCATCAGAATTAGCTTCATGCCAAGCGTGTTGAAATGAAACCACCAGTCCTTAAAAAAGATGGAAAATCTGCTTGAAGATGTCGAATCTCCAGGGGCAAGGGGTAGCCCTAGAGACCCATTCAATAACATTGAGGGAGTCTCCTTCAATGAGGATCGAGGACCCTCTTCTCCATTATATAGAGATGGGCAGAGAAGAAGTAGAAAAGCCTCAGCAAGTGAATCACCCGCACTGCCGATGGGACCTGAGAAAGACAAAAGAGTCCCCATTATGGGTTCCAAATAGGCACCAATGCCAGCAGGGTCTGGATTCCTGCGGGCACAGCCATAGAAGTTCAATGCAAATGACTACAATAGCCTGAAGGTAACCATGCCGAGGACCCAGAAATGGTAGGTGTTGAGAGAATAACATTGCGCCAGGTGGAATAGCAGTTGAAGAGTTTGTTTGAGGAAGCCCCAAATATAACAGTGAATAGGATCCTTTGGATGATGTTGAATAGGCGAGATGTTGAACCCTCGAAGATCCTTCGATTCCTTTTGAGCCATATGGACCAAATGATTGCCTGGACGGGAGGTGCAAAAGGAGTCGACTGGAAGCTGGTAGGGGGAGAGAATAGTATTGTTTGTAAAGGTCTTCCTCTGAGGGGTCGGCAATCCAGGATAGGCCAAAAAGGTTCAGAAAAGGTGCCCAAATCATGGTTGATTGGGTGCACAGGATTAGATTCCTTTTCAGTACCACACATGGTACATCTATTGGCCAGATGGAAGTCACATTTTTTATCTTGTCCAGAGTTGGAACTTTGTCCAAAATGGCATGCCAAGAGAGCGCTTGCACATTGGGTGGGGCCAAGGGGAGTGAAACTCTGTTTGCAGCCACTGGCTTGGGTGAAGATTGTGAGGGTTTTGAAGAAAGAATCTAGATGAGCAAAAGGAAACCAAGATGGGAGTCCTCGGACTACATGAGGTCTCGGCCTAGGCCAGGGGGCCAAACTCTATTCCCAACCACTCAAGAAGCATAGTCGCCCATGAAAGCCTCACTTTTTACAGCAGCATTGTAGAAGGCAGGTAAGGCTACATCCAAGACGGAAGTCTTGCCAGATGTAGTACGGGAGGAGGCCCACAGACTGAAAAGTTGGAATTTAGTTGTCTAATAACTCGCCATGCACCCGAAGCTTTAGAGGAAGAAGAATCTTTTGCAGTCAGTACCACATCTATTGGATATCACTGATGTCCACAGCTGATCCAGGTTAGTGGCAAAATGCCACCATCATTTGCCCAGTAGGCCGGTATTGGCAATTTGCAGGTTTAGGAAGCCTCGGTCCCCAGAAGATACCTGGTCCAACCTGACCAGGTGGAATATATCAGGGTTCGAGCTTCCATTCCATACAGGCAAGTGGAAAAAGGACATTTGGGACACTGGGATGCTTGCCGAGGTGGATTTGATTAGGATAATTCGACCTCACAAAAAGGCGAAGCGACTCTTCCAGGTAGCCAGCTTCTTCTTGAATTTCTCAACCATGGTATCCCATTGGGCATCTTTGGTTTATCCAAGTAAAGGGTAATCCAAGATATTTGCTTGGGAGGTTGCCATTGGCAAACCCTATTCTTCATGCTAACACATGGAGGGAAACTGTCTAATGCATGAGATTGGTTTTAAGCATGTTGACTTGAAGACTGTGACCAATTCAAAGCAACGAATGAAAATCCATAGATTATCGACTTCTTATGGAGAGACATCAAGGAACACCAAAGAATCATCCTCATAGAGAAAATGAGAGATAGTGGGGCCCTGGTGGGGCAAGGAGAAACCCGTGAGAAAACTGAACTGGTAAAGCCTTTCAATGAACCTGCTAAATATGTCTGCCACAATAGCAAATAGGAAAGGGTACAAGGGATCCATCCCCTGGTCTAAGGTCACAGGTAGTAATGAAGGAGCCTTACGGGGATCCTTGATTATGATGAAGTGAGCTGAGGACAGATATGCCCCGGATCCATTGCCTCCATTTTGGCCCAAAGCCCATCAGATACAAGATAAAGTAAAGGAACCCCCGATTACATGATCATAGACTTTTGCAAGATCTAGCTTACATATCAAGCCCGGTGTTCTTGAGAGGGACTGTCAGCTGAAGTATTCGTTAGCGAAAAAGGCTCCCTGGTCGGGGGAGATAGCTTGGCCAAGAACATAGAGGAGTCTTGAGGCAATAAACTTGGCAAGGATCTTATAAGAACTGTTCAGAAGGCCAATTGGTCTAAACTCTAAGTTCCTCTGCCCCCTCTACTTTCAGATGAGTGTGATAAACGTAGCACACATACTTTTGTTTACCACTCCCCTTTTATGGAATTCAGAGAATCAGGCTAAGACATAGGGGCCAAGGACATCCAAGAACTTGATGAATAGGAAAGGCTTTGAGGATTTCTTGGCTCAGGGGCCTTATCCTAGCTCAAATCAGCAAAGGCTTTGAGGACTTCTTGCTCTGAAATAGGTCATTCAAGCCACCGGGCACAATCTAAAGATATAAATTGAAAGGAGACATTTCCTACCCCAGATTTAGGGGCACTTTCAGCAGCAACGAGATTTTAAAAGTAAGAGACAACAACCCTGGGACTGTCGTCTTGCCCTTCGCAGATTATACCATTGACCACGATGTGTAGGATAGAATTGGCTGGCAACTTGCAGACTTATGAAAGGAGGTGTTTTACTCCCTCTCTTGTAGCCATTTAATCCTAGAGCGTTGGCGTCAAAAATATATCCTCTTGCTTTAGAATAATTTGGAAGTTTGTCTTTGCATGAATTCTAGCCTCAAGCTCAGAAGGGGAAAGGTCCCTGAGTTCCTCTAGTAAGTCTAACTCATCTGTTTCCTCCTAAGAGTTCTGTTTTTTTTGTGGAGAGAGCTGAAAATATTCGTATTCTAGGCTCTCAATTTTTGCTTGAGGAGCTGTAGCCAGGGGAGGGAATGAGTTGGATCGGGTCGGGTCCATGTCAACCCAACCCGATCCAGTGGGTCAGGTTGGTTCCAGAACAATAAATAAAAAATATAAAAAATTATTTTCTATATTTTATCTATAAAATTAGTATCATTTATATGTAATTTACACTAATATATTCGGTAGGCTGGGTAGGGTTGGCCTCAAACCAGACCCAGACCCGGACCCAGACCTGGTCGTGTCAAGGTCAAGTGGACCCAGACCCAACCCGGTGGGTCGACCTGTACTCGGTCGGGCTGACCCATTGGGTCCACGGGTCGACACGACCCAATTCCCACCCCTAGCTGTAGCTAATTAGACAACTTGAAACCAGCCAAACCCAGACTTTGAAAGAGGATCAACATTGGAAGATTAGGGAGTGCAGTCTACTGTTGTCCAACCATATAGTTCAAATCTAATAGGCCTTGGGCTGGAATGGAGGAGCTAGGTATCTAAAATCATGGGAATGTGATCCAATGTGGGCCTCAGGAAGGATCTAGAAATCGCCTCCTGGAAGTGCCGCTCCCAATCTGGATTGACAGAGAGTATATCCAATTTCAACAGGTGAGGACTGGCTGTTTGACCAGAGGACGAGGGGACCACTAAGGGGGACGTTGATGAGGGAGTTCCTGTGAACAAACTTCAAGAATTCAGCCATGCTGGTTTGATTGAACCACCTCTTGTTTTTTTTTTCAAGGACCAACAGATGACATTAAAATCCTCGCCTAGACACCACAAAAGACAGAACTGAGTAGAAGTTTGATCTAATTCATCCCAAAAAGGGTTTTTTGGAGATTTGGTCAATTGGGGCTGCAGAAAGGCTAGAGAAGGCCTACAAAATTGTAGGAGATACAAATAAAGAAGGTTGATATTGAGAAAGCTACAACAATAGTGTCCATTACATATAATACTATGGGGTCTCATAGAACCAAATGCCACCAGAAGCACCCTGGGCTGGCAAGGAGGACCATGCCACATGTCGACGACACCAACTGAATGGGCTCACTCAAGATTGGGGGCGTCCTTTGTTTTAGTGAGAATGAGTATATCGGATTGGTACTTGTGGGTGTGCATGCTCACAGAACTCCTTTTGTCAGGGTCACCCAAACCCTTATAGTCCAAACTAAGATCCCCATCTGGGATCCAATCCTATCCCATTGCAAGGCCTCGAGTAGGCCGCCTCCGAACATTGTCTATAAAAGAGGTGGAGGAGGATGGATCAGAAGGCAGGAGGCTTCCTGGGGTCCCATGTTCATTGAAACCCCACACTAATTTCTTGAGTCCATGCTTAACTTTTCCAATGTCCTTCGCACTTTTATTCGAATTTGGTTCTCCCTTGGTTACATGGGCTTTTGAGGCTTCAATAATGCCCTCAATGGCTCCATTATAGACAAAGCTCATGGCCAGCAGCATCTCGTTGTTATTACCAGTTCTTGAGATTCACTCAATTTCCTCTGAGTCAGCATTGGAACATTAGGGGCTGTCAGATTGATCAAAGGGAGGCGTCATAGAGAAGGAGGTTTCCAAGTGGGTCCACAGCCATGAAAATGGTGATTCTGGAGCCTCATAGAAAGACCATGATAAGGACGCCAGTGGCAAAGGCTCCTGGTTTTGGTGGCTTGATGGGGAGGCCACTAACCGAGGGATCCCCAACTCATAAAGGGGTGAAGAGGGCGTCATGGGGATTTTGCCAAAGGGAAGACGTTTTGGAGAAAACCTTTTTTGCCCGAAGATTGATCCCCGGCGGAGGCTTGGAAAACCATTCCTGCATTGTTTTCTCGAAGTGGCCTCCTTATCAATCCATCAAAACTAGCAGGTAGGAAGTGGAGATGAATGCTAGGAAGAAAGAAGAGGGGGGGGGGAAGGGAGGGTAAGAGCAGTGAATAGGCACAGGGTATTTTTTATTTATCCTCTTTACGGCATTTTTTCCTCCTAACATTTCTATTGTTCATTTACGCTCTTCGCGCCTTTATGCTAATGATAGTGGTTGCACTTGCTAAGATGGACTGCTTCGTGTCTCATGTGGAATATAGGTCATTTAGATGCCATCTTGGTATATCCTTGTTGTATCTCTTGTTTTTACTCTAGCACCTTTTTTTTTTTTTGATGATAAAGATTTTTTTTTAAGTTTTACAAGTGATTTCTATTACCCATAAAAGAAAAGTGAGTAGCAACTATAGCTCCTCAACCAAGATACGAAATGATATTCAAAATCATGTGATATGAACACATAACCAACGGCAGATAGTTGAACGCCAAGGAGATAAAAGGTGAGTACTAGAGAGCACCACCCTTCTCACAACAAAAGAGGTTGTGAGCAGGCCATAAAGCCCCTGTCCGTTTCGAACAACAATACCCTATTCTTTTTTGAGAACCACAACACCTAAAGCAATTTATACATGACACCATTTTTAACCCTCGTACTTATTTTTCTCTTACAATTGTAATCAATTTGTTTTCCCACCAGAAGCAAAGCTTGAGTTTTTCTTCCCAAAACTAGAAAGTAAACAGCCTCACTATACCATAAAAAAGGTTTCCCCATATTTAACATGTTTCCAATTGTCGACATAATCAAACATAGTCGGCAGGTCTATTTAAAATCCTACAAATGTCAAAAATATTAGTCACAAAAAACTAGAATATCTACAAGGGACAAGTTTGTTGATATGTCTGAAAAACAGGAAGATGTCGCACATAGAATTAGAGCTAGTTGGGGGAAGTGGAGATGTGCAACCGGAGTTTATGTGATCGCTGGATACTATTGAAGCTAAAGGGCAAAATCTATAGGACAGTTGTGAGACCAGCTTCGCTTTATGGGATGAAATGTTGCATGGTCAAGAAACAACATACCCATAGGATGAGTATAGCTGAGATGAGGATGTTGAGATAGATGAGTGGCAAGACAAGAAGGGATAGAATTCGAAATGAATACATTCGGGAGAACTTAGGTGTGGCTCCAAAAAGCAATAAGATGAGAGAAAGTAGACTTAGGTGGGTTGGCCATGTATAGCGCAGACCTAGTACAACACCTTTTAGGAAGTATAAGTGTAAGTTAGTTCAAGTAGAAGGCTCAAAAAGGGTATGAAGTATGTCCAAAAGGACATGGTTGGAAATAGTGAGAAAAGATTGGACTTATAGCCTCATTGAGGGTATGGCCCTAGATAAGATAGAATGGCGGACCAGGATTCTTATAGCCAAACCCAAATAGTTACGAAAAGGCTCTAATGATGTCTGAAAATAGGAGAAAAAGAACAACAAAGTAGAAATTAAGAGTTCTCAATTATATAATAATCAAACAGCAATAGGATGAACGTGAGGTGTTTCAAAAGGGAAAGCTTTCTATGTTCCTCCTACAACATAGAAGTTCTATGTTCCCCCTTATCCAACCCTCCATTTTTAATGGAGGGCTACGATTGTCCCAATCACAATGCCACGTCTCTACACTGTTTCATTTTTATTTTTTTTTCTATAAACTGTTTTGACACCAAATTTTGGACGTCCATTCCTATATTAAACTCGCACTAACGAAAATATAAAAAAAAAAATTTTGATAAAATAAAATGACCAAAATACCCCTGAAAGTTTCAAGGGGTATTTTGGTCATTATTTTTTATTGAAAAATTATTGTTAATATTTTTTATAGGTGCGCCCCAATAAAAAGATGGCACACACCAAATTTCATATTCAAAAAAAATGTATTAAAAAAAAACTAAAAATAAAATTCTTTGAGACGTCAAATCTAAAATCAAACGGTGAGTGGCTCTCTTGATAAAAAAATGGACAGCTCGATGGTAGGGGGAACATAGAGCTTCTATGTTGTAGGGAGAACATGGAAAGCTTTCCCGTTTCAAAAAGGCCTGCCTAGGGGAGCCTGGACAGGCGCCCAACGCTCGGCCTTGGGCAACCCTGCACCCTGCCTAGGGGCAAAAATGCCCCTTGTTGAGGGGTATACCAGGGCCATTTGAAGGGGCCTTTTTTTAAAAAAATAAAAATAATAATAATAAATTTAAGCTTCTACAAAAGGGGGTTGAGGTTCATATGCAACATAAACACCATTTGAACCATTTTAGAGAGAGAAAAACTTCAAAAAAAATTGGGATTTTGTGATTTTCATAAGATTGAAGGGTTTCTCAAAGTTCTGAGAAATCTATCCAAACATCACCCTTTGAGTTTAGATTTACTTTTACAGATTTTTTAAGACTATTAGAGGATTTTTAGAAGATTTTGAGATTTTAAAACATCTCAAAAGTGGAAGTCTGAAGATCGACCAATCAAGGTTAGTGAAAAACTTTTCTTTTTAGATTGCTTAGATTAATTTCAGATGTCTTCTTCGGGATAATGGTGATCCGGGTTGGAAATATGGCAATAACCCGAATCCTTTAAATAAAAATTGCATAAGATGCAGTCATTGTGAGAATGATACAAATGGGGTATAAACAGGTTCAAGAAACATCTTGCCGATATCAGGGGGAATATTGCCCCGTGTAAAAAAGTTCCTGATGCAATTGGGGAGGACTGGAGGAGATAAAAAAATTTATAAGCATAGTAAAAAAGAAAAAAGAGGAAATGGAGGCATGCATAGCAGAGCCAAGGTCTGGGGTTCGTGTTAATTATGATGATCATGAAGAGGGGTGTGAAGACGTGGAGCAGCATGCTATGTCCCAGCCTAGGGGGGAAAGAAAAGGGAATGGTAGTTGGTTCTGGGGGTGGGGGGCCTAAGAGGCCTCATGTTAGGGGGCCTATGGATTCTTTTTTCCACGGCTTGACCCTAAGGTTGCAGGTGAGAAAACAAAAAAGCAAACAACCATTGAGAATAGAATCAAGAAGGAAGAGAGAGAGCTTAGGTGGTTTTATGAGGGGGGGCATTCCTTTCAGTGTCTCTCGCCTAAACAGCTTCTACACCTCGGCAGAAGCAATTAGCCAATTAAGCCTGGGTTGAAGCCCCTAATTCTATATGAGCTTTCAGAGCCTCTTTTGAAAAAAGAGGTGAATGCCACAAGGGAGAATGTGGAGTCACAGAAGGATGCATGGGCTCATTATGGGGTTTCTATATGATTGATACTTGGAGTGATAAGAAGAGAAGAAGTCAGATGAACTTTTTGGTGAATTATCCTCTAGGGACTGGTCTTTTGAGGTCTATTAATGCCTCTGATGATAGCCATGATGCCCATTATATATTGAAGGTGATGGAGAAGGCCATCAAGGAGGTTGGGGAGCAGCATGTTATACAAGTTGTCACAGATAATGTTGCTTGTAATGTTGTTGCTACTAATTTGTTGGGCACAGCCTACCTTAATAATTTGTTGGGCATAGATTACCTTAATATCTTTTGGACACCATACACAACACACTGTATAGATCTCATGCATGAGGTTATTGCCAGTTTGAGCGAGATTGCAAGTGTAGTTAAAAAGACCAGGTCAGTTACGGCTTTCATTTATAACCACGCCCTCACCCTCAGTATGATGTTACAAATAACAAGGAGATAGTGAGGCCAAGCGTCACGAGATTTGCTACTTGGTATCTATGTCTAGATAACATACATTCAAGGAGGGTTCAATTGAGGCAGATGTTTACCTCTGATGATTGGAGAGTATGCAAGTGGGCCAAGGATTATAAAAGGAAGAAAGTGAGAGATATTGTCCTATCTGAGGCTTTTTGGCGAGGGGTGACGGTGCTTTTAAGGTATTTTTTCCTCCTGTCAAAGTCCTTCACATGGTTGACAGTGACAAGCCCTCCATGAGCTACATATACAAGGCAATGAAAAGTTGCAAGAGAGAGATAGTCCATAATTTGGATGACGATGTCAGCTGCTATGAGCCCGTCTGAAAGATTATTTATGAGAAGTGGGATAGGCAGCTACATCAACCATTGCATGTAGCTAGTTAGGTTTTGAACCAAGCTTTTACTATGTTGAAAGGTACATACACACAAATGACACGATTATGACTATATTTAATAAGTGTCTGGATGTGCTAGTCCCTAATCAAGACATCCAAGACATTATATGAGGTAGCAAGTTACTAGTGCACATTGAAGTCTTTTGGGAGTTCATCAGTCCAATGGCAGTAAGATAAAGGACCAAAATTGATCCAGATGATAATATACTTAACCCAGTCCTCAAGTTCAAGTTTCATATTTGTTGTTTGTTTTTTATATTTCATATATGATAGTAATTCATAATCAATTTGCAGCCGATTGGTGGAGTCAACATGGGTGTAGTGCTCCAAACTTACAAAAGTTGGCCATTCGGATCTTGAGCCTAACCACTACCTCGTCCGACTGTGAGTGGAATTGGAATACTTTTGAGATGGTAATTTAGTTACTTTATTAGTTTGCAGTTTAAGAATTTATATTAGTAGTTATTAGTAACTAATTACTGATTACTACGTCAATTGTATTTTATTTTATTTATGTTGTTAACTGCAATGTCAATTGTAACTTCGTAGTATTTTCATTTGATTTTATTAGATTCATAGAAAGAAAATAAACAGGCTTGAATCAACGAGGTTCAATGACCTAGTTTATGTGAAGTGCAATCGATACTTAAAGGAGAGGTTTGCTGAGAGAGATAAGAGAGATACCTTCATATAAAAAAGTAGGGATAATGCTATGGAGTGGTTGGTTGATGATGAAGAAGTCAAGGGGCATGAAGATACACATGGAGGCCCCAAGGATAACAGTCAACCCTCCTAGGCACTAAGCCTTCTTCATGGAGGACGAGCGTGGAGGAGGAAGAAGAAACATATTCATAGGAGATAGAGGAGGATGACCATTATATTGAGGAGGGAGATGATTCCCATGATGATGGCTCAACTCCGATGGATATGAAGTAGCTGACTTTGCTTTTTCTGATGTTGAGCGATCACTTAATACTTTTTGAATCTTAGAGTCTATTTCTTTCCTTTTTCTTTTCCTCCTCTTAGTTATGTGTATGTAACCATGTATGGACTATGGATATAGAGTATAGAGGAGTGTATGTGGAATTGGGGATTATGAACTTTTGATATGTCCTAAGCATTATTTATTCCCTTTTCTTCATTATTTTCTAATTTTTACCATGTGTATGAACTATGGAGTGCATAGAATTTGGACTATGGTATGGACTATGGAGTATGTTCTATTGTCTAGTGGTTTGAACTTTGAACTTTGAAAGCGAGAAGCACTAATCTCTAAACTCTTTTACCAAATGGTTTTTGATCACAGCAATGCATTTCCCATCGTAGTCGCGACCAATCTATTCAGCACCAGATACACAGCAGTAGAAAAACGTTCTAGTTCAATCTACACGGTTTGAAGTTCTAAGTTGGAAGCTGCTATCTCAGTATCCTAGCATACATGAGTCATCCATTGAGGAAACTCAATCGACTTCCTCAATCGAATGAAACAATTGAGAGGGAGAAAGGGAAAAGGAAAAAGAGTAAATGGGACGCTTCAGATGAAAGAAGAAGCAAAACCCAAAATTTTCAGGTTGCATAACAGTTTGTACAGTAGGGACACATTCCAATCCAATCTATGCAGTTAAGAGATCCAGACTATATTCTGATGTTCCCAATTTCTATCTTTAACACTTACAATATAGCTGTATAATCTCCCTAGAAAAATTCATTTCCACATAAAGAATTATCAACTAAATAAATTCAATCAATTAAAAAAACAGTAGAAAGAAGACAAAAGAAAGAAAGAAAGACTCAATGTGAGCAAACAAAACCCTAGAGACAGAAAGACGGACAAACCTAGAATTGAGCATCAAACCTGTGGGTGAAGACCAGGCGGCATGAAGAACACATCTTTCCTGAACATTGGAGCAAAATCCCACAGTAATTTTGTTGAGATCACCACGAAGAACCGACCCATTCCACACAGAGGCAGCATCCTGAACATTAACCTGACCAGCTAAGACCACGTTTGGGGCAACATAAGCATCAACGGCAATCTTAGGGAGCCATTGCCCCAAAGGAATTATCTTTCTCTGACCTCTGTAATCCCATTTGACATGGTGATCAGTTGCAGACAAGGCCTCGGTGAAGAAAGGCCTAGAAGTTACAGGGGATAAAGAAGGAAGAGGGAGTTTTAGAGTAGCTGAGCACGAAGGGAGGATAGTGGATTTTACGGCACTTCTGGAAAATCTAAGAAACTTCGCCATTTTTATCTGGTAGAGAGAGGGAGGGAGCGAGGGAGAGGTCGTGTGTTGCAGTGTGAGAAGCAGAGGTTACATAGTGCACGAGGGAAACAGAGGTGTTTTCTCTCTTTTCTCTACCTCTCTCTCTCTAGAGATATGACTCTCTCTCTAAAAATATGATCTCTGACCTTGGATTTCTCTCTCTAAAAATATGATACCTGACCTTGGATTTCTCTCTCTCTAAAATGTACTGTTATCTAAATTTAAATCCCAGAGCTCTTACTTCTCTCACAAATAAATTCAGCATAGTACATGCTTTGTTCAGAATTGTGATTACATCTCGACCGTCTATTCTTAGGAATACATGGTAGATGGGGCGTCTTGGTTTATGGATGGTATATACACTATTACAATGTTTGGTTGGACTATCGATTAGTGCGTCTATCTAATCTTAAAAAAAATTAAGCTTCGACTATCAATTAAATTAGTAGCCTAAAGTAAGCATTGGGCTTCTACTACGCTGATAATTGGATTAGTAGTCCAAAGTAAGAATTAGGATTTGTTGATCGGTTTAGCTGATAATTTATTACTTTTTAACTATATCAAACACCCCACTAGTTCATTGGCTTATCCAATGTCGACGACATTGATATTAGGTAAACGTCTTAAAATCATTTGATGTTTATTTACACCTAGTATTTTGTAACTTGGAATCGGGTATTGTATTTGCCCTTTGATGAATCAATATACATCAATGATTCCGATTGGCACTTGACCAAGTTGAAAAAAAGGAAGAAGAAAATATGAAAATTTTAAAATGAATTATTTGTTCTATATCGATTATAGCATTATTTTTCACTTTTTTTTTTGTTGTTTTAGATTAGAGATAAAATATAGAAAGAGACTTCTTACTTTTAATACAAGGTGGTCATAATCTTTTTTGTATTTCAAATAAGATAGTTGTGAGTATATAATTGATTAGACTTCAAGTTCAAAAAAAAATTTGAATTTTATGACACACCATAAACCATGTAATTTAATATATAATGGCTAGTAGACCTTCTTACACTAAAAATAAATGGTATCATAATATACAATTCCTATATTAAATCATTTGAAATTTTGATTTGTAATTATTTTTCAAGCTTTTATTTGTCCCAAATTGGGGATTTTGAAACCGTCAAAAAATTGAGTGTGTTTAAAAGTTGGATTGGAATCCAAATCGTCGAATCGAACTCAAACTTTGAAGCAGTGTTTTAGATCAATTTGTTAAAAGCTAATCGCATATTTTCAGACACAACACTAGCTTTTTCACATTGAGAGAAAAAACACAAAAAACAAAATTTTAGCTTCTAATTTAGGAGCTTAGAAAGTTGATCTAAAACTTATATTATGGATATGGTCGATGATCAAAAGAATAACAAAATGTGGCAATTTTTGAAGAAATAAAATGAAAGGACGAGATATACTCATTCTTTGTGTAATCTTTGCCATATCATAAATAAGGGATTGTATACGATGAGATCATAAATAAGGGATTGTATACGATGAGATTATTTACCTTTTATACAAATAGGTCACAATTACTTGCAATCATTCGACATCAGATTGCTTAGGCATATCACAAAGTTAAAAAAAAAAAAAATTGAAGTTTGACCTTGGTCAATGGAATAAATACGACTATGTAATTTTACATCCAATAATCAAGATTAATTTTGACCAACTTATACCAAAGGTAAATAGTTTCATTGTATACTTTTCTTATAAACAATTATGTAAGCCATGTGACTACTATATACTATAGCATAAGCTTGTTGACGCAGGTTAGATCCCTTGGATGGTGATGAAAATTATGATTACAAGCTTTCTATGGTCATATGAATCACAATACAAAATATGTTTAGATTGCCCTTGATTTAAAAGATATCATTATCGAAAAACTTATAAAATACCTATAAGAGTTGCACTATCTATCACATTTGCAACTATTCCAACTCATGATCATGTATATGTTTATGGGTATTTTGAAATTAAATAAAACAGTAAGATAAATGATGAATCTTTCATAATTATTTGGATAAATTTCCCTATTATTATCCTCACGACATAGAGCCCTACAAGATCACCCAAGGGTTAAAGAAATCGAATTATATTTCAATCTCCGTCCAGTATATCCATTGGACGGTGATGAAAGTTATGATTGTAATGTTTCTATGGTCACGTCGAACACGGTACACAACCTGTATAGATTTGCCTACAATTAAAAAGACATTAGTATCCTCACTTTGGCTGCTTGGCTCTAATGGCACTTCCACCATTTTCATGCCCAGCATTTGCAGAGAAACCCTTTATTAACCTTAACCCTAGCGCTAATTTATTTCTACTTTTTCGTTCCCCAAAATCCCAAACATCAATCTCTGTTAATTATATGCCAGAAATTGTATCTCTTCCCAAATGTCTCTGCAAATGTAGGAATAATTCTTCTCCCATTTCATCAGACGATTCTCCTTCAACGAGGGTCTTTATCAAAGGTATTCATGCCTCTTTATTTGAATTAATTCGATATTTTCTGCGATAGATTTGGGATTACTGTGTGGCCATGCTCCCTCAAAAAATCAGGGGTCAGGCTATTTTTTTCTTCTTATTTCTTGATTTTTGTTCTGGATTAGTTTATCTTGTATATTTGGCTGACTGAAGTGGCTTAATTAACGAAAACAGTGAGAAAAAAATCGAAAAGGGGGCCATTTCCCACATTGTTAACAGGGAGAATTTCTTGTAAGATTCGTCCCATTTCCTTAAGAACCTGCAATTTTGATGCTTTTACGTCCCCGTGAGTGGTGTATCATTCTACGAGCCATATGTTTATTGGCTAAGTTATTAACCTTCTATTTAGTAGATGCAATAGTGCATTGCAGATTGCTGCCTAACGCAAAACCATTGATTGTTTGACGTGGTTATTTGTTGAATTCCATGGTTTTTTTTGTTTCCTAGTGCAAATTCATTCTACCATAACTAACCAAAGAAAGTAAGTTCGCTAATGTACATTTGGCCGAGAAGGTGCCATTTATTTTTGACCCTCCATAATATGTTTTTTTTTTGAGAGAATTCGACCAACCATAATATTTTCCAGTTAGCAGGGGTTAAGACGAGGACTTGGTCCAGGACTTGCTAGGGGGAAGTCTGAACTTTGTCTGATAGACTAGGCCGAGTTGAACCAAGAAAATGGTAAAATATTTGGAACTGGTCAGACCTGGCTGGTTATGATTTGTTGGATATGGGCTAGGCAGCCTGCTGAGTCCAGATGACTCAGATGAGTCTTTGTCAGACTTGTCGAGTTTTCATGCAGTGGTCTTTAGAGTTGTATAAGGTTGGCAAAATGATTGTGATCGATATAATTTGTAATACCCCATTTGTGTTTGGTAGGTCAATGTGCTGTTGGTTATTGATCTTGCTGGCCTAAAACCTCCAAGAAGAGAAGACATGAACTCCTCCTCTTGGGAATTATGGTTGAGCAACAGATATTTTATTGCTTTCGTAGCTATTCCTTACACACCCCCTATTAGGATCGAAGATCCCTTATATAATTCCCAAAAGTGTAATCGAGTTATAAACCTTCCAATATACAAAAAGAAAAAAAGAACCTCCCATCTATTCAACCCTACCTAAGGCAATACACCAACTGCCTCGCTGCTCGGAAATATCCAATTTTGATGCACTTATGCGGGTTATATGATAGAATGGAATTTTTCGCTGTTGGATTTTATTTTTGGTCCAATGATAAGAATCATGGTTTTCATTGTCGAGTTCAAGAATTCTAGGGCAGGTGAGGATGCCACTTTTAAGAAGCTATATGAAACAATTTTAAGAAGCTAGAGTTTCATATAGTTATTGTAGAGAGTAGAATACTTAAGGGGAAAAAACTTACTTTGTGATTCGCTTTGTTGTAATAAATGGCATGTTTACTCTTATTTTGGTGTTTCTTAATTTTGGGTTCAATGTTAAGATACATGATTTGCATCAGGGATGTCAAGGATTTGCACTTTGAACCTTGAACTTTGTTCCCTATATATACCTCTTTCTATTTCTTGATGTTCTGTTTGGATAGACAAGCTAACTTCTTCAAATTTCATGCCTATCTGGCACATGAATTGTGAGTATAGATTTTCATTATCACTTATGAAGTTTTGCGTTGATATGCTATAAATGCCGACTCATTCATGTCTTAGTTACTTCTGAATAGTTATTGAACTTTTGAACACGTGAGAGTATAGGACTTTCGCTATCAACAACAGAAGGCTACCTGACCAATGCTTTTTCACAGTTTGGGAAAGTTGACAGAGGTAATAACCTATGATCATAGCAACTCTTTTTAGGAAATGGTGTCTTCAAATGTTTGAAAATCTATGAGTATTACATAACCTATTTCAATGTTGCAGTTAAGGTTGTAACAGATAGAGCTTCAAAACAATCTCTTGGATTTGCTTATATATGGTTTACGTGTGAAGAGGATGCTAAGTTAGCTGTAAAGAAGATGGATGGAAAGGTATGCTTCAATTATTCACAGCTCTTTTAGGGAACTACTGAAATGCCATTGATTCTGAAAGACTTTATTCATTTATTTACTTATTTTTTTAAGTTACCCAGTTTGTTTAGGTTACAGATCTGGCATTTGTTTCTCAAAAAGGGGAGGGGGGGCGGGGGGCGGGGGGGGGAACTATTCATTGATTTTTTCAAAAGATTGACAGAAGAAACCTTGTAGGTTTTTAAACTTCTATTGAAATTTTACATATTTGAGTGGTCAAGAGGCATGTATTAGATACCCTGTGGATTCCTCTCTCCAATGTCTAAAATTGTTCAGCCCCCATATAGGTATCTTAAACATTATCTTTTGTTGGCTCATAACAATTTAAAGAGGGTTATACTTTATCCAACCCCAACATGCAAATTTTAAAAATTTTAAAAAACTCAATTAGTGCACCAAGCTGATTGCATCATATGAAACCTCTTGAATTGAAAAAAAATTATTTCCAAAATATGACAGAGCGAAGAATTGATTATCTTTATGGATTTTTATTTTCTTTTTGTTTTTTTTTGGGGGGATAGGGACGAGGGGTCATTCGAAACATTTCAGGGCATCATTGTGTTACCTTTTCTTTTCTATGTGAATGGTTTTACTCACTCATAATCAATTGGTGAAAATTTCTGTATATTTCTATACAAATGGCTTTTGGGTCGTCTTTTTATTATCCACCACTGTTTTAAAAGTTTCTCCCAATAGTTTTGGCTAAAATGATGAATTGTTCGCTCCTGAGCCAAGTTTTCTAGCAAGGTTATTCTCCATGTATTATTCCACTGATAACATACGCAATCGCAAAGGCTTCATACTATTGTGCAGGTCTAATTCATGATGTTTTGTACATATGTGTTTCCCCGTCTGATGTGAAATGTTTCTGCACAGTTTTTTGATGGCAGGTTTGTTCATGTCACCATGGCATGGCCTGAAACTCTTTCAAATAAACGAAAGGCCACCCCTTACAGATTTTAACATGAACCTTGTTAGAAATGCTTGACTAGAACACCAACCTTCTGTTTTGTTTCGAAAGAACCTTTGCCTTGAGGAATCTTTAACATTCCTTGTAAGTTTTGCTGATCTATTCATTTAGAAATCGTTCGTTTTAATCCAATTACTACCCGTGAATATTCAAATGATGTCCTTTCTCTAGATTCATAAATTTTAAGTGGAATTGAAGTGTCTATGTTTATGACTGTTGGTACAAACCTAGAAGTTATATCACTACAGTGATTAAGAAACTAATGACTTGGATTTGGACTTGCCTGAGTTACTTGGACCGAGCAGGGTGCCGGTTCCAGATGAGAGAGACTGAAACTCCGGCGTGTTTCACCTAATTGGATATCCTGCTTGGCTGAGGGGGCAGCTCTCGGGCTCAGGACCTCGTAAGTCTGAATTGAAGTCTCTATTCTCGGTACACATTTTTCCACCTCATTATTGTTTTTGAAGGTGTTGATGATAAGGTAATTTTCAGCACTCCAGGTTATTGTGTGGGCTGTTCCATAGAATGGTTCAATAATGTGGAATATGATGTGTAGAACAATCATTTTAGGTATGGAAAAGTGTTTTTTTAAGGGCTACAGCTGCTTTATAAAGCTGCTTCTAAAATCTCAAAATGCAATTCTGGTGCTGGAAAACCTGTAAATTGATAATTTCAACCTTGATAACCATGAATTTGTAAAGAAAAAAGGTTTTGAGCTCTATCTTTTAAAATATTTTTTGGACCATCCATTTCAAGTTCTCATTGATCTAGCCTGCGATAATTTTGGAGCTTCAAATTTCAGTCATGGCCAGATATAGTTGGTCATCACTAGTATTCTGGAGCCAAAATACTTTTAGAGTATGGTCCATGTATCTTCACTAATAACCATATAAAAGGGCCTTTCAGTGGATTTTCCAATTTTCTTAAATAGCTTGTCAAAGAAAATTGAAGAATCATAAATATTCTGTAACATTGTAAAGCAAATGTGATAGATCATGGGATGTCTATCCAATTTCCCCAAACACAAAAGAGGAAAAATGCAATAATTGCGTAGAATTTAGAAGGAAATTCATCAAAGTATCTATCAGAGGTGAGCTATTAAATATTTTACCCTTATAATTTGCTTTAGTTTCTATATATATATATATATATATATATATATATGGAAAAAGTTGGGAGTAGACTACCGGATATCTGTGATCATCGGCTCAGATTCAATCTGGGCCGTTGGGCTCATATGTTCATATGAGCTAGTGGGCTAATCTGAACTTTTTCCTATATATATATATAACTTATTACATTTTTTATAGAAAAACTTTCTATACTTTCCCGCCATATATATCTTGTATACTTCTCCATCTCCGAACCGTCCGATCTAAATGGATGATTGAGATGGCCCCAATCACAATGTTTCGTCTATACAATATTTTATTTTTAATTTTTTTTACAAAATATTTTGATACCGAATTTGGGGCGGCCACTCCTCTTTTAAACTTACACCTTAAAAAACTATAAAAAAAATATTTCTGATAAAATAAAAAGACCAAATTACCCTTGAAAGTGATAGTGACCAAAATTTTCTTTAGGTGCTCCTCATTGAGATAATGACGTGTATTAATTTGATATTCATATAATTGGTACAAAAATAAAAATAAAAATAGAATACTCTGATACTTCGGATCTAAATCACATGGTCAATGGCTCACTTGTTTCATTTTGTGACAAATAACTTCAACTGTTCATTTAAATTGGATGATTGAATAGGAGGGGAACCATATAAGATGTATATGGTGAGGAAGTATAGAAAGTTCCCTCTTTTTTTTATCCATATGACTTAAAATTGATCATACTTCCCTCTTCTCTTTTTTTATCCATATAACTTACAGTTGATATGATCAATTTACGGGTTTCTTATAATACGAATCTAGCACCTTGTATAAACCTTTTCATGAATAAATTATGAATTTCGATAATGTGAATAACGAAGGTGACCTCAGTTTCCATCGAATGAGAAGCTGGTGACCCTAATAACTGGATATTTCAATTTTCAACTAAACTGGTGACCCTAATAACTGGATATTTAAATTTTCAAATAAACTGAACAACGGCTAACACACTGTTGAATACTTAAAATAAGGCTAAATTTAGTAATATGGAAGAAAAGGGATAATGCCTTCACTTGGACAGAAAAGAAGAAACAGAGAAGATCCGTAGCATTATAACAGGCTAAAAAGCTTCTAATTTGTATCTATGGTCATTTATTGTGGGGAATCTTCCCACATTTATTGGAATTTGTATTTTGTATGTAATCTTATCTGCCATCCATTTTCAGCCCTAGGTTGAGATGAAGTGTTAATCTCCTGTAGCATATTAGAGCCCCCATGATCGAAACATTGGGCATTGAGACTATTAAATTAGTGATTTTGGACCACACCCTCAACTCACTCGAAAATTGTGGAACTTTCCTTTTTGTATATTTTGGATGATTCCAAAAATTTGCAAATCCATCTTCTCAACTCCCAGCAATATAGGATTATTTACAAAAAGATCAGTTATCTTCTGTACATGGAGATGATAATTATTCTCGTCTTTTAAATTTCAAAATGGGTAGTTATAAAAGTGTCACTGAATAGAAACAAAGTTATGAAAAAAACAATTCTCGCACTTCGTGACTCTTCTCAAGCCATCCAATTTGACATATAATGAGTGAGAATGATTATGACCTTCATGTACAAAATATAAATATTTATTTGTAGACAATCCCTTAAAATACATATAGAGACGAATATCTATCATCTTGAATGCTATATCAAAATTTGATTTGGACCGTCCATTCTATCAAAACATTGTGGGTTTTTTTTATTTAAAAAAAGCAATTATATAAGGTGTCAATCTTAGTCAGGCGCACGTTAAAAAAACTATTGAAAAAAATTGTTCAACTTTAGAAGCCCTTTTCATTGATATTTTCTAATTTGAAATATATGGATACAAAAAAAAGATTTCGAATCCTAAAAATAGTGTATATTGTAATACACTATAGAGATGATCATTTTCACGATTTTTATGTATTTACAGATATGCTTGATCGATAAATTTTAGAAGCTTTAAACTCACAAAATAGAAATATATTTTAAGGTTTTTCCAGGGTTTTCAGCACTAAATGCTTCCTTCTTTGGAGTTTAAAAGTGCACCTTATTTTGTTTGTTTAAGATAGACGCCTTACATAAAACGCACTTTTCTTTTTTTTTTACATAAGTGAGGATTCTAGGATGATACGTACAAGGATTGTTTATAAAGATACCATTTATCTTTACTACAAGGAGGTCACAACTATTTGTACTCATTAGATGTTATATTGAATGGTTTGGGATGAGTCACAAGGTCAAAATACTTTTTTTTTTTGGAACTGGGTATCTATCCAATGCACCCATTTTGAAATTGGATGGAGTTTCTATAGGGCATAGGCTTTATGAAAACAAAATAAAGCCACCTAAAATCCTCATTCGGAAAGCACTATGGTCATCGAAAATCTCCATGATCCTCTCAAATCAATTTTCAACACCTAAAATAAAATTTTAAACTAAAAAAATGGTAAGAGTTTTTGTGGATTTATGAACACTTGTTTTTAACCCGAAATAGAACATCTACATTATTTGTTGCAATGTACACTATTTTTAGAATTTGAAATCCTAATTTTTTTCACACCATGATCGATTTAATTGTAATTTTTGATGAGTTTTGAGGTGAGGTTTTACGCAGCCATTTCAAACTGCTTTGCTTTGAAATTTAAAAAACAAGAATGATTGTTATGGCAAATGGTTTCTTTGTATATTTTTCCGATGGACATGTAAATTCCGGTAGTATTCGCATTTTAATGGTGAAACAAAATAGTGCAACTCCCGTTTAATTGTGCATACAAACTGGGAAAATATATTCTCTCTGGGGCATTTTGTGCTTCTATAGAAGACTCAGGGTTCTTTCGTCACTCGAAAATCTACAAATTAAGCTCGATATTGGAAGCCTTCGCCGCACACAGTAAATGGATCCATTGTCATCTCTCTCTAGTAAAAAGATCCCTGGTCATCTCTCGCTCTCAAGTAAAAATCTCTCTCTCTAATAAAAAGACATCCTTCTTTCTGAGGGCAAAATAATGATCCTCTGAGCAAATACAGAGTGTACGATTATTATGTCTCTCTCTCTCTAGACACTTCCAAAGAATGAACTCCATTTGCTGCTTGATCCAGTAGCCACTTTGAATCTACCCCAAAAGAGCAATTTTCTCCTCATGGGTGTTTTCGAATTCTGACATGGATTCCTCTCTCCCCTCTTCCTCGTCCTCTTCCTCTTCTTCCTCCTCATGGTTTTCTGGTATAGTTCGAAGCCGCAGCAGCAAACCCAAGATGACCAATAATGCAAATCTCGTCTCTATGGACTCTGCATCAAACACCCCACATCGCAAAAACCAGCTCAGAGGGATCCTTTTCAAGTATGGCCCTGAATCCATCCAGGTAAGTCTGGTTTTCTATTTTCTCTTCCTCTTTTTTTTATTTTATTTCTTTATTTTTTTCAATATTTCCATATTCCATCTTGCCTTTGAATATCTTGGTTTGGAGAACCAGACCCGTATCACTCTTTCGCTATTTGTTCTTCCGATGGGTTATAACAAATACTTTCATGCATTTTATTTTATTTATATATTAATATCTAGGTTTATAGGACTAGACCCATATCACACTCTATCTTAGTACTCAGTAGACGTGTTATAACATATACTTTGATGCTTATAGAGCCTGCATTTTGTTTTCTAATTTTTGTTGTTTATTTTGCCCTTAAATTTTGGTTTAAACTAACTATGATGGGGTTGCATAGTTTTTTGCTTATTTGATTATTGTCTAATTGTAACTTGTAACTTGAAAAAGAGTTGGGATTCTAATCATGGATACGTGGTTTAAGAAGATTTCTGTAGATTAAAAGTGGGCTTCTTAGTGCTACTTTCCAGATGAGATCCTATATTTTGATGAAGTGTTTTTTTGTTTTTTTCATTTCATTTCATTCAAAATTTTAATATAGAGGCTTTAACTTTTTTTTTGGCCGACCCCAAATAATTGGAATAAGGCTTGGATGATGATGGCATACAATTTAACTTTTATTAGTATTATTATTATGTTCTTTGTATTGGCATTTTATGAAGCCTCCTTGAGTTTAAGAAATGTTTTTTGATTATGCTTAAGCATAGGGTTGCTCGTCTAGGCGAAGGCTATTGTTCTTATTTGCATTCGTTCTCTATTCCATGTCACCCTGGTTGTGCATTTTATCATTGCGAGCCTTGGAAAGTGCTTATTTAGTTTTAACTTTGGGGAGCCTTGTATAAAGGCTGAGGCCTTAAACAATCAAAGTAAGGTGTACCTCTAAATATTGTTGAAAGGCGATTTCTCAGTGGCAAAAATATTTGTGATAGCAGAAAATTTATTTTCTTCTCTAATCATAAAACCTAAAGCTTCAAAAATAGTGCAAATCAATTAGATCTATAAACACTTGAAAATATGAAAATTAACAGCCCCGGACAATGCATTCCAAGATGCACTATTTCCCGAACTTGAAATCCGTCTTTTTTCGCGCCTATACATCTCGAGGTCGAGATGATCAATTTGAAGGTTTTTTGATATCAAAACAACCTCTTGTTATTAATTTTTGAGGTGCGCGTTCATTTGATTGTTTAGGGCCTCAACCTTATATAAACTATTTCCATTAACTTTTAAGCCTTTTCTTTTGTAAATAACTTTGTATTTTTTTATACGGGATTTTGTGTTAACTTTTTATCTTTTATTTATTTATTTTTATTTTTTTTGGAAGAATTGGCTACTTGGGGGCTTGGCATAGCTTTCAACTCACAAGTATGCTATTTGAGGATTGACAGGATTCAGTTTTGCAGGTTGCATTCAAAACAGGTGATTTCAAGCAGCAAGTCATTTTTATGGGTGGATTGACAGATGGACTTTTGGCAACAGAGTATAATCTTCCACTTTATTTACGCAAATTCTGAGCGATAAAACTTAGAAAGAGAAATGATAACATAAAGTGAACTAGAAATGTGAAGTATTTCTGACAATATGTGGGATGCAAGTGTAATTTTTCTCAATATTGAATTTAATTTGCTTTGCTAACTCTTTTGAACGTCTGTTAGTTTTGCTATAACTTGTAGCTGTTCTGCAGTTATTTGGAACCTTTGTCAGTTGCTTTAGAAAATGAGAAGTGGTCATTGGTGCAATTCTTGTTTTCCTCTTCTTATACTGGTTATGGCACCGGAAGCCTGAAGCAGGTAGGTCATAGTTCCTATATTGCCTGAGGATCTTTATTCAGTTATTTTTATCGTATCATACTGCAAGATTTCCAACTTATTATTGTTCAATCATGAGAATTTACTGTCATATATAATTTGGAATGGAATCTAAGGAATAAGAGTGCATGTTGACCTTCAATACCATTTAAAATTATGGGCTTTCCTATCTGTATTCCTGAAAGTATTCCACTGGACTATACTTGTAGATTTGCTGTGCTTCTGATTGCCCAAGATTTGCCTTTTTACTAATTAGAGTTTTGGGCTCAAGGCTAGGTGTAATTAGAGTACTGGGCTCAAGGCTAGGTGATCAGGGTGGTGCCACAACACGATGTTATTCCTACTTGGGTAGGGGAGCCAATCCCCACTGCACTGCCCCCCCCCCTTCCTCAAGAAAAAAAACAAAAAACAAAAAAACACACTAAGGTAACAAAACTTTATGAATCGTCTAATGACATGTATTTATCTCTTGCCTTTTTCATGGTAAATTAAGTCGTGGATATGTGATCTAGCCCTCTCCTGCCCAATATATAAAATGGCATTGGTTATTTTGTACCATTCTGTTTTTATCGGATAAGTGGATGTCTCTGATGTTGGAGACATTGGAGTCATGCGATAAAATTGGAAAGGTACAAAATAACCATTGCTGTTGGACATTTTGTACTCTTGGTAAAAAAAATAAAAAAATAAAAATTGTGCTCCAAGATGACTGTCTCCTCAAATAATTTTTTTTTTTTTTGGAGAGAAATCCTCAAATAAAAGTTGTCCATTGTTCTCATTAATTTGGACAGATGTTGTGACGGAAGGGCTTCCGAGCCTGTATCCTACCAAATAATTTAATTTTTTTTATAACTGTTAACTTCTACCAAATAATGTTAAATTGTTTTTGAAGTGTTAATCAATGGCTCATAGTGTTCCTTTAACACATCAGAACTCGAAGAACTATAAATTTGAATGAAGATCTGCTCTCTTGATTCAAGAAGTTATTTCCAATTCCATTGTAGGATCTCATTGATACATACCAAAACCATAGTTGATGATGGAATTCCATGGGAACTCTCTTAAAGAAGTCCAATGCAAATGATTTGGATTCCATAGGCATATCAAAACTATAATAGCTCCTCCTACTGTTATTTATACGAGTCAATTATTTTATGGACCAAGGTTTCATCTACTGGTGGGGTCAATGCCCTCCTCTGCACTACAAGTGCAGTGCTCTTCCTCATATTGTATAGTAGAAAAGAAAAGACCTCACGAGATCTTTTCTTTTCCATCGTAAAACATGGGTTGGGGCCTCTTTTTCAATGTCTGCCCTGTTGTTAAAGTACCCAGCATATGGTGGTCACTTAAACTTATTTGATATTTACTGCATAAAAGAGCCGTCTTGACACAACTTAACTAATTAGATTTTTTCGCAAAATACCAATATGGTCGAGGATGCAATGAAATAGCATAAAGTTGTATCTTTCCTATTGTAAAACATTGCTAGGAGTCTCTTTTTCAATATCCGCTCAATTGGTAAAGTAGCTAGCAAATCGTGGTTTTTTCACCTCTAACACGATCTTAACCCTACTAGATATTTACAGTGTGAAAGCACCCTTCCAAACACAACCCGACTAATTAGATTTTTCCACAAAATAGCTTTTGCTTAAAGATGCAACGAAATAACCTTTGGTTGAGGTTGCATTTCGTGGGATAGTTGTAATGATATCCTGGTACACGGAGGACACCTTCCCATAGCAGTTTATGTTATATGATAAGGAATAGAAACTTACTAGCCTGAAATATGGGATGGTATAGCATCTACATCATGTGGACCCTTAAAGGGTCTACAAGCAACCTCCAATAGTTTAGATTGAACCTAGTATCATTCAACGGCCACAAAATAGTTTTTTATATTTTATTTTTATTTAACAATTATATTTATATATAGTTTGGTGAGTAGTAGATGCATTTTTATATAGCACATAAAATAAAATAATAAATGAATATTTTGAACAAAAGATTGACTAGAATACCCTTGAGTATTTCTAGCCAATTTTTTCGTTTAAAATATTTTTCATTATTTTGCCATATAAAAATGCATCTACTAATCGAATTTAGATAAATATATTTTTTAATAAAAAAAAAACTGTTTTGTGGCTGTTGGATGTGGCTTTCAATCTAAACCATAGGAAAAACACTTCCGCCGTCCACATCATGTGGACGGGAGACTAATATATAATATTTGGGTTTGTATAATATAAGAACATTTACCTTTGGTTCAAGAAGGTCACAACCATCCCTAGCCATCAAATGTGAATTGGGTAGTTAGAGGCGTGCCACAAAGTTTGAGGAAAATCTTTTTGGACTTTGAGCAAAGTCAAGGCACACCCCGAGCTGTCCAATTTGACATCCAATGGCTAAGGGTGACTATGACCTTCATGTATCGAAAGCAAAAGTTCTTATTCTATATTTTCTCATAACGTTTTTACCTTCCATTATATTGATCACTTTACATTGATTTGATGAAAAACTATATCAGAAATTTTGGTAGAAACTTATTGTATTTTAGATCCTTAAATATTGTAGGCCCTTATCTTGTGGAAACAAGTCTTCTTGTGAAGTTGGGAGGCTGAAACAACTATATACTTGCTGACTTTAGAGGCTTCATGAGATATTCTAGTGAACTCTCATCCAGTGAGTTGCTTAGGTTACAAATGTAATCCTAACTAGGTAGAAACAAAAGAACAGAGAATGTTTCAAGTGTCCTTGAACCTTAAAGTCTTAAATGCAATAGAAGAATTGGACTTAAAGGAAGCACTCATCTTGCCCGTATTGGATACAGCCAGTCTAGTTGTTTCTCATGAGGAATCTAAGTCTCATCCAAAGCAGTCATCACAGGTGGTGCCAGCTTAAGCACTTTGAAGAACTAAAACTGGAGCATAATCCCGAATGTAAAATTTTTAGTCAAACGCTTGACAATTTTATGATTTCATATATTTTGATATCTACATTGTATTATGGTCTTTGCCATTCATGGTTCTGTTGTTTACACTTCAAAGGACTGCCTGGAGCTTGACCAGCTGATTAGCTATTTTATCAACAAAGAGAACTCTGAGGGTGTAGTGCTACTTGGGCACAGCACTGGTTGTCAGGTGAACAGAATTGTGGGACCATCATCTTAACATTTGATTCCAAATTCAAAAATCAAGAAAGTTTGTTAGCAAAGTAGGCATATACTTTAAGGGGGACTCGAATGAAAGGTTCACTCTTTTATTTTGGAACCCTATCAGGATATTGTGCATTACATGCAAACAAATACTGCATGCTCGAGAGCTGTGCGTGCAGCCATCTTGCAGGTACTTTATTTTATCTTAGTGTTCTCTCTCTCTCTCTCTCTCTCTCTCTCTCTCTCTCTCTCTCTCGTTTGTGTGCGTATGCTTGTGATAATATTTTTCCAAATGGATATTCTTGGTGGGCCCATTTTCTATTTGGTTTGGAAAGGTTATCAGTTTTGAAAAATTTAATTTTTTAAGATTTTGAAATTTGAAATTAGATCATTTCAGTCATCTTATATTAACTTCTAATTTAAGATATGAGTCACGCTTTGCCCATCTCAATACCCTAATCCTATTATTTGAAGCTATACTTGAAAATTATAGTTCTCTCTCTCTCTCTCTCTCTCTCTCTCTCTCTCTCTCTCTCTCTCTCTCAACTTTTAAGCTATACTTGAAAATTATATCTATTTTGAGCGATATTAGATAGCTTTGGATTATATGTCATTTTCTCTTTTTTGTGGAATCTGTGCTATGAATTTTCTCTATCGAAATGGATTCTTCATGGTTTTGGCTTATCATTAGAATCTATTATGAGAATTGAGTTGTTATCAGTTTTGCACATAAACCATTGTGATAGAAAGCATTTGTATCTGATTTTAGAGGCATGTTTATTTCGACATGGTCTGTTTTGAGATGTATTACAGTACATATGTGGTAACCTTGACACTAACAGAACATAACTGAATGACCTTGACACTAACAGAACATAACTGAATGTCATTTCTCAGGCTCCAGTTAGTGACAGGGAATACAGAGCGACCCTTCCTGAAACTGCTGCAATGATTGATTTGGCTTCCACTATGATCAGCGAGGGTCGGGTAATGGATTTGATGCCTAGGGAAGCAAATCCAGATGCACCCATAACTGCCTATCGGTGAGTGCTATGACAAATTTTGACAGAGCATATTGCACTTTGGGGTCTTTGGTTTTTTGGTATTTGTGTAACATTCTTTTGTGAAAGTTTACTTGTCCTAATTATTAATCTGAGCTTATTAAGTTCTGAAAGTAATATTTACCCCCAAAAAAAAACTAAAAAAAAAAACAGAAGTATACGAATTAAAGGTGTAAACTTACAGGTATCACTCACTTTGTGCATATATGGGAGATGATGACATGTTCAGTTCCGACCTCAGTGATGACCAATTGAGATTAAGACTTGGGCATATGTCAAATACACCATGCCAGGTAGACTTTTCTTTGCTTTTTAAAGAGAAAATTGTGTTTCATTGCATTTACATCTATTATTGTGCTAATCTAAATGGTAGGGAGGCAGTTCATTCACTGTATAATGTTGAAAAATTGATGGGAATGTAATTTTTTTTTTTGTCGTTTCTTGATATGATATGCACTAATGCTTCATGGAGCCGTCTCTGTTGTGCAAATTCCTTGACTTGTATAATTAGTATGTGGAAACTCTGGTGCTAGCTTGTGAACTTTGGAAAAGTATCATTCAGAAACCCTTGTTTTTGCATCTAAAATTTCAGTAGAATATTTAAACTTGAATCCTATTTATAAAGACTTTGCTTGTTTCATACATCAAAAGCATTAGCTGATTAATTGCGTCCTTCACAGCTTGGAGGTGAATTTTCCATTTAGGAAGTAGCATAAGATTGGACTTCACTTTCAAGGTTTATGTTTTCTTTTCGATATGGAGGAGAGAACAAAAGAGCATCGACACATGCATATGCGCACGCACGCACACATACAGAGAGAGAGAGAGAGAGAGAGAGAGAGGACTTTTGCAGACACATGGGAGATGCTTTGATGGCTGATTATTTTTCGGTCTTCCCTGTAGGTCATTTTCTCAATGGCTGATGAATATATCCCAGACTACGTCGATAAGAAGGCATTACTTGAGAGGCAAGTTTATTTCTTTTCCCGTTAAGCTCCCATTTTTAGTACGTGCCTTGGGTGTCCATTACTTGGGCCAAATACCCCATACGCCCAAATACATCTAGATATATGGGTTTGTTAATAATTTAATATATAGGGTGAGGTTTGTATAAGGTGCACTCCTTATACTATACGAGTAAAGCATACCTCAAAATTTTGTCCAAAGATGTAGTTCTGGTGTCGAAAACTTACTATGACTGGAGAATCCATGTCCAATCCTAATAATGAAATTTAAAAGTTAAAATACGGTGGATATCAAGCAAATCTATAAATACTTAAAATTTTTAAAAATGGATGGTTCATATAACTTGTTACTAGATGTATTATTTTTAGGACTTGAAATTCTCTTTTTCTTTATATTCATATGTCTCTCTGTTGAGATGATCAATTAGAATGCTTTCCAGCTTCAAAACACTCTTTTCTGCTATTTTTTTGAGGTGCGTATAATATAAGGTGGCAACCTTATATAAATTTTTCCTATACACATATTAGGTTATGGTAGGGTACTCACACTATAGAGTATTTTATAATTGTACTCAACAAATTTTTGACACTTATATACCTTTGTTTTGTAATACAATATTTTTTAGTAATGAACGTTTTTCTTCATTAGGAGGGGTGTAACATCATACACACATGGGTGATATTACACCCCATGTGGATGTTACACCCACAAAAAATACCTTTACTAAAAATGTTCAATTTACAAAACCATATATATATATATATATATATATATATATATATATATATATATATATATATATATATATATATATATATATATATATATATATATGGGTGCGGTTTGTATAGAGCTTAGGCTCTAAACAATCAAATTAGAGCCTACCTTCAAATAGTATCGAGAAATGTGGTTTCAATACTGAAAATCTTTGTGATTGCCTTAAAATATATTTTCAATTTTATTTGTAAAGTTTAAAACTTTAAAAATAGTGTAGATCGATAGATCTATGAAAACTTGAAAATTGACGGTCCAAAAATGCGTTACAAAATACACTATTTTCAAAACTTGAAATCTATTTTTTTTTTCATTTCTATGCATCTTGATGTCGAGATGATCAATTTGATGATATTTATGCATCAAAACAACTTTTTCCAGTAAAATTTTTGAGGTAGGCTCAAATTTGATTGTTTGGAGCCTCGGTTCTATACAAACTTTTCCCTATATATATACACACACACACACATACACACCTGGAAGATACTACAAAATGCCTATAGGCGAAAATGAACAGTGATGTTGTCTACTCTCATCACCGTCCAAAGTTTATCGCACGGTTCTAATTGTTTGGTATTGTTTTATTTTTCATTTTTTTTCTATAAATCGAAATGACCTGAAATTTGGAGCGTGTGTTCATCCAAAAATAAGCGTATATATATATATATATATATATATATATATGAGATTTATTGAGTACAATTATAAAATGTTTTATAGTTTGAGCACCATAATATAACTATGAGCAATGATCCAATGCAACAGTTGTATCATAGTATGATGCAATGATATTTCTCGAAAACCGTGTTTGTGGTATTTATATGACTCCAAATTTTGTACACACTCTCCTCATCTCAATAATCAATTCCCCCCCAAAAAAAAAGTTTAATTTGAACTTTAGATATGGTCAAAATGAGTCTCATCCAAAAACGAATCTAGACCATTTATTTTATGAATTTCAATATATTAGCCTTTATAAACTTAAAATCATTTGTTTTTTTTTTAACATTGTTCATCTAATGATAATAAAGCCATCTAAAAAAATTGGAAATGAAAAATTCCTTCGAAGGTCTAGATCTAAGCATCTCACCAAAATGAACGGTTTATGTTAATTGGGCTAAAAAATTCTTTCTATGTTGTGTTTTCAATTTTTTCTTTTTGTTGTGATTGTTCATTAGAATGAAAAGAATCTATATTTCAAATTTTGGATCAAACAAATGGCCATAAGATGGTTTTTAAAGGTTGGTGCATCATATTACTCTACAGTAGTTGCATGAAATCATTTACGAAGCGCCTATAGTTGAAAATGAACAGTGATTTCCTTTATGCTCATCACCGTCTGAAGTTCATCGCACGATCACAATTATTCGATAGTGTTTCATTTTTCATTTTTCATGTTTTTTTCTACAAATTGGAATGATCTGAAATTTAGAGCATGTGTTCATAAAAAATAGAAGAATCTAATAAAAATATGTATAAAAAATAATTCGTAAAATATAAAGTGATCAAATTACCCTTGAAAATTTACTGGGGTATTTTGATCAATATATATTTTGTGAAATATTTTTTTCATATTTTTACTAGGTGTGTCTTACTAAAATTTATACGCGTTTCAAATTTTAAATCATTTCAATTTATAGAAAAAAAAATGAAAAATGAAACACAATCGGATAATCATGATCGTGCGATGAATTTTGGATGGTGATGAACATAGGTGAAATCACTGTTTATTTTCGTCTATACACGTTGGGAAGACGTTTCCTATATATATATATATATATATATATATATATATATATATATATATATATATATATATATATATATATATATATATATATAATGATTCTATATGACCTTCTGCAACCCATGTGTGTAGGATTTCAAAGGATCACCATTAAATTTGGTACATATTTATAGAAAAGTCAAGTCCGACACCCATGTGATAATTTTTTTAAAGATCCGTGCCAACTTTAATGGTGATCATTTGGGGTCCTACATACATGGGTGGGAGAGGATCTCATGGGATCATCACTCATATATATATATATATATATATATGGAAAAAGCTAAACAATAGCTGGCCAGCTATAATGAATAATGCTATAGGTGGAATGGAAACCGTTAGATCTTCATCATACAGTTCAGAACGTATATCATTATTTAAATTTTAAATTTTTTTTTTTATAAATCAGATCATAATCAAAATTTGGACATGTGCACTAAAAAATAGGACGCATAAATAAAAAATATTTCTCATAATATAAAATAATCGAAATACCCTTGAAAAATGATGGGCGTATTTTGGTCATTTTAAATTATTGAAAATAAATTTTTTTATATTTTTATATGGTACGCAATAGTAGTAGGTATATATGCCCAAAATTTCATATTAATCAGATATATATAAAAAAACTTAAAATTAAAATAGTAATGTGCATTATAAACCACATGATGAAGATCTGACGGCTCCCATATCACCTATATATTATTCATTATAGCTGGTTAGTTGTTGTAAGGTTAACCTTTTATATATATATATATATATATATATATATATATATATATATATGGGATTATATGCAATGAGATCTTTTATCTTTATTACAAGGTGTTTACAATCACTCATATCCATTAGATGTAAAATTGGATGGCTTGGGCTAGTCACAAAGTCTGAGAAATTTTTTTTTGAACTTTGTGTCTTTTTAATGACACTCTTACAACTACCCAATTTGAAATCTAAGAGACGAGAGTTATTGTGACATTTCTTGTACAAAAAGTAAAATGGTCTCTGTGTATACTTTTCCTATATATATACCCGTATGTCCAAATACATATTGATATATGAGTGTGTTAATAATTCTATATAGGAAAACTCTTCCCAACAACGTTTATTGGTGAAAATGAATCGTGATTTCGTCTACCGTCATCACTATTCAAACTTCATCGTACGGTCATAGTTGTCCGATAATGTTTCACTTTTTATTTTTTTATATAAATTCAAATTATTTGAAATTTGGAGTACGTGTACATCTTAGTGAGACCTATCTAATAAAAATATAAAAAAAATTATTAGTAAAATGTAAATTGATAAAAAATTACATGGCATAGTTTTGAGTTGTGCCTTATTGATTATTTAATGTTGACCACCCTTTTCAAGATAATACTTCTTTTAAGACACTCTACAATTAAAATTTTAAAATGTTGGGTTGAAATCACACGAGACATCCTCTTTTACAATGTGAAAAAGGAGGACGCATCTGACAAATATCGTTCCCATGTTGGGGATTGTCGGCGTATATCGATGCGTACGACATGGCCAAGTTGTGGAACTCAGAACAACTCTGTAATATTGTAAATTGTAAGAACTTGGGTAATGGTTGTTGGAAGTTGGAACTTGTAGTTGTCAGATCCGCTCCTCTTCGGCTGAAGAGGCCGAAGCATTCGGATTTTAGGCATAGGCTGAAGTGAAGTGAAGCTTGGTGCTGTTGTTTTGGTTAGATTTGGGCTGATTCGGTCAGATTGGGGTTTCTTGGTCAGATTCGGGTTTGTGTTGGGCTGGTTCGGCTAAAGCTTCAGCCTCTTCGGCCGAAGCAAAGAAAGTCTATAAAAAAAATATTTTTTATTATTTTTTTGTATTTTTTTCATTATTTTTAGCTTATCTTTTTTTTTTGAATATTCACTTTATAAATATTTAATTTATTTATATTAATTTTTTAAAAAAAGTTTGAAGTCTTCTCTCGAATTGGTCGAAGCACCAAATTGTTTCATTTTTCTCACCAAACCAAATAAGACTCTGAAGCATATCTGATGACAACATTGCATATAATAATTTTTTCATATAAATAAATAAAAAGGGTTTGGTTTGTATAGAGCCGAGGCTATAAACCATCAAAGTAAAACACATCTTCAAATAATATCGAGAAATGTGGTTTTAATATTGGAAATCTTTGTGATGGCTTTAAAATACGTTTTCATCTCTAATTATAAAACTTCAAGCTTAAAAATAGTGATGATCGAGTATATGTATGAAAACGTGAAAATCTTGAAAATTGACGGTCTAAAAATGCATTACAAGATATACTATTTCCAAAACTTGAGATCCATTTTCTTCTCATGGTCATGCATCGTGATGTCGAGGTGATCAATTTGATGATATCTGGGCATCAAAACAACCCCTTCTAGTGAAATTCTTGAGGTGCACTCTAATTTGATTGTTTAGAGCCTTGCACTTATATAAACGGTTTCCTTAAAAATAAAATAATATAACAAAAAAACATGTTAATGTAAAATTTACAATACAATCCATGGTTCTCTCTTACAGATTGTGCAAGGTCCTGGGCGGTGCAGAGAAGGTTGAGATTGAATGGGGGAACCATTCTCTTTCAAACAGGGTAGAAGAAACAGTGCAGGCCATTGTGGACTTTGTCAAGAGAGAAGGGCCCAAAGGGTGGGATGATCCATGGAGTTAAGTCTTATCTTTTTGTTTTGTATTTCTATTTTTTCTCTTGTTCCATTTTGTTTACAAAATTCATGTGTTTGTTTCCTCTTTCTTCAGTAATTTTTTTTAATGAATTCATGTGATGTAGCTGGTACACATTAATTGGTCATATTTGTTGGGACCTGTCTCATTTCTTTTTTTATTATTAAAATTTGAGATTGTTCCCTTGAAAAGCATTGCAGCATAGTCTTTATTGATTATTATGATCATCGATCTCAAGTGCAGTAATTATTAAGGTAAATTTAAGTGACTCCCCTATATTTATTGAAATTTAAAAAATATCCCCAATCTTTTGTATTTTATGCTCAATTTAATCTTTATAATATGTATTATATTTATAAGATGAACTCAAATCTTTTGTGTTTATACTTCTCAACATCATGCATATGTAAAAAAGTTTTACAAATAATTAAATAGAAATAAAATTACCAAAATATATAATTTATTTAAAATTATTATTTTTATATTTGTTTCTACAGATGCATCATGGTAAGAAGTATGAACCTACAAAATTTGTCAATCCAATGTATAGAAAAGAATATAAAATTGGAATATTAGTGTGCTCTTAAAAAATAAGACATGAATGTAAAATATAAAATATAAAGGATGTTTTTAAATCTAAAAAAATATAAGGTATATTAATGTAAAGGAAAAGTATACAAAAAGACTATGTAGTTTTGGAAATTTGTTTCATGTGGTGGGGGCCACATTTCTACATTTGTGGTTCCAAAGTTATAAAGCATCCATCTTAAAGGTCGATGCAAACATGTGGTCTATCTAAAAATAATTGAAACTAGCGGTCTTAATGTTTCTTAATAAAAATATTATTTTTAATTTTTAAAATTTATTTATTTATTCGTCTTCATGACCTCTAGGTTAGATATTACATGTCTTTAAAAATTAGGTCAAAAAATCCATCTCAAAAATAGATTTTTAAGAGGTGAGTCATTTCTACATGGACTTATATAAACCGTATCGTTTGGTTTTAATACAAGGAGGTCATATTCACTATTGGTTGTAGGATTTTAAGTCAAATGGTTAGTGTGTTGTTGCCTAACTCAAAATTTTTAAAAAATTTTCGAACTTTATAACACATTTCAAGCTATCCAATTCCAATTTGATACGTGGTTAGTACTTGTGATTGACTCAAACGTAAATCTCCGAATTATCAATTGTCATGGGAAAAGGGTTATATAAGCTACGGGACTCATACAGTATCAAAAGCCACTTTGGATGGTTGGTGTTCATTTGGTCCAATTTTTGTATGCATATCTCCTGTCTCTCTAGAGGTTTCTTCTCTAACGGGAGCAAAGTGGAAAGGGCTTGAGAGTCTTAGGGTTAGTAATAGGCGGGGCGACTTGGCCCGAGGAACAAATTTCGGCTTGACAGCATCCTAGGCTTTCTTTTTAATTTATTTTTTACAAAAATTTCATTTGGTGCAACTTAACTCGGACCGAACTAGGTCATGGCCGGATGAGCCACCTAGTCCTAGGCTAGGCTTGGCTTGGCTTGGAGGTCTATTGGCCAAGGCTGGGCCTAAGAGCTGAGGCAGTCCTGGCCAAGCAAAGGCCTCAACGTTTCTATCATTTTTTGTGGATTTTGGAAGATTCCCCTCTTTGTTTTGTCCTTTTCTACAAAAGATGAGTGTTTTTAGGGCACGGTTTGTATAAGCCCAAGTCTCTAAACAATCAAAGTAACGTGCACCTTCAAATAGTGCGGAAAAATGTGATTTCAATACTTGAAATCTTTGTGATAGTTTTAAAATATATTTTCAATCTCTAAGTATAAAATTTAATACATTATTTTTCGTAAACTTTTTCTTTCTAAATTTACGTAATCTCAATACTCTTTTTAAGTCTAAGATTGGGTGACGTTTGGATGGTCCACGATATTGTTTTTTTTGCTGCAATACGTTGTACCCGCCTACAAAAAAAACAAATCCTCACGCTCTCATGTGTTTGGATATCCACTTGGGACCACAAAGGATCCCTTAATACGATATCTCTCTCTCTCTTCTCTAAATCCAGTGAAAAAGCATCATTTATCATAGTCGTCAAGTCCCAAGTCCGACTGGCTGCTTTGACTGCAACGCATGCCTAGGCTAAGTCTATACAGAGTTAAAATTAGGTTTGGTACAAAAACCAAAAGTCCAAAATCAAGTTTGACACGTTCTGGTTGTTTAAACCCGTCAAATCCACCAAACAAAGTTGAATAACTTAATTTAGCATACTGTTAAATTATTATTTATAAATTATTATTTCTATATTTTAAAGGGTTATGTTTCGGATTCGAGAGAATCTGAATTTAACCAATTTAATCTACATTGAATCTAGACCGATCTGACGGTCTCGACTGTATTTTATAACATAATTTTAATATTTTTCTACAAATCCAAATCATGTAAATTTTAGATATTCACTATTCTCATCAAAGCGCAACTAATAAATATATTAAAAATAATAATTCACAAAAAATAAATTAACAAAACTATATCTGAAAGTTTTATGGGTATTTTGATTAATTTATTATTTGTAATTTTTTTGATATTTTTATTAGGTTCTCTTATTTTTAAAGAATAGATGTTGAAAAATTCAAGTGATTTGAATTTGTAAATATAAAATAAAATTAAAATGCAAAATGCAATCGTTACCATTTAATGGACTAATATTCAATTTGGGCAATTGGATTTACACGGTAGGTGTCATCTAGGGGTATTTTAGGTAATTAAATAGGGGTAAAATTTAAAATCTTGATAGAAAGAAGGAAAATTGTTCCATGCGAGCTGGCCCGCATAAGTACATATACAGTCCAAAAAGTGTAAAGTATCCATTTTAAAGATAGATGCAAGTAGGCGTTCCGGTTAAAAACAATTGAAACTAAAGGTCCAATATTTTCTTACTATAATTATTATTTTTAGTTTTTTAAATACATTTAGTTTTTCATTTTCACGATCTTCATGTTAGATATGTCTTTAAAAATTAAGTCAAAAAATCTACCTTAAAAATAGATTAGTTGATAAACCCCATTTCTACATATACGGGCTTGGCCGCATAGCAACCGTGGCCATATGTTTAAGAAGATTATGTCCAAGAGGGAAAGAGAGGAAGTGGTTTTATTTATTTAGAGAGAGAGACTTCTTTTGGGCCTTTAGGAGAAGGATTCATCTGTACATGTGATGAGTTTGTCCTCTAAAGCAATGTTGTTGCTATGTCCTATGAAACCAGTGCATTGGTTTTAGACTTTTGGGAAATGCTGGAGAGAGAAAAATCGTAGGAAAAGCCCTTACAAAAAACAGTTAGCGAGAAAGAGATAATGGGTGTCTTATGTCACCCCTTATCACCCAGCTAAGGTCTAGGGCTTACATTCTTACCTAACCTATTAAAAGGTTGGGCCTTGCTATCCGCATTGAATTATCCAAAAAAAAAAATAAGAAAAAAGAAATGAATACTAATATCCTTTATTTTTATAATTAAATATAAAATATATATATTGTGAGACTATGTATCTTTTGTACAAAGTGGTCACAATTATATATGCTTATGTTTCTATTTTTAAATTTTTTCAAAATACCATCGGTTTAGATTTTCAAAAATAAAAATTGTCAGAAATATCCTTTAAAGTTCTTGATATTTTCAATGTAACAAAATCTCCTATTATTTACACTCATACCTATTTTCCCTGCATTTTTTATTTAATAACTAGATTGCCCTTGCCACAAATTTGATAGATCCATAGCGCTATCTATCACATTTGTACAAAGCACAACGGATCTATCACATCCGTAACGGCACATCCACATACCTTTTAGGTATGTGGCACGAAAGTGCCTAATGCATCGTCACGGACCTGCTAAGTCAGTGGCGATTGTAAAGGCTCCTCCATCTCCTCCAGAGATTAGGGACTACAAGGAAGGGTAATATCTAGAGAGAGAGACTTGGAAGAGAGAAATGGTAACCGGAGTGGGTTGTGTTATCAGAAATACGGTGGGATGCAAAAAATAAAAATATTAAGAGATACTTTAGGAGAGAGAAAGTGAGTGAATTGATTATTAGAAATAGAGCAGATATTTTGCGAGAGAGCACGGTATTAAGAGAGAAAAATACATTAGGAGGGAAAAAAAGTAAATTGTGATAGTAAGAACCATTACGGAACTATACCAAAAGACCTATTAGGTCCGTGGTGGTGCCATAGGCTCCTCAACCTCCAAAGAGGCTTGACTGGGCCCTTGGCACTGTCACGGACCTGAGAGGTCCGCCCCTGCAAGTGGAAAAAGTGCTTTGGGGTGTAGGTTCAAAGAACCTCCACTCTTCTACTGTATAATAACCGTGGCGTAGCGCCACATATAGGTCAGTGGCGAGGGTAGTATCGTTATTAAACTAAAAAATGCAGGGAAAATGGATATAAGTGCAAATAATGGGAGATTTGGGTACATTATTAAATTCCAAAACTTTGAGAGCCTTCAAAATTCAAAAATAAAACTACTAACAAATTGATTGGAAATTTGAAATTCTGAACTCTTTTTTGTGAATCAACTAGTTGGAATTTTGAAATTCCGAATCTATTTATTTGCGTTTTGAGTTCGAAATTTCAAAATCCAGACCCCATTTCCCTCCTACTTAACTGCATCCTTTCTCCCAAATTCCAAAATCAAACAAACCGGTCCTGAATTTCAAAATCATAACTATTGGTTCACAAAAAACTGGCTCAGATTTTTTATTCCTGAACAGATTTGTTAATATTTGCGGTGAAAATCCTAACCAATGACAATTTGACAAAATAAAAATAAAAATAGAGACATGAGCATGAATTACAAACATATAGGGGGATAGATTTTTACTTCTAAAAAATACAGGATATTAGTATAAATTTCCAAAAAAATTACACAATTTACTAAACATAGAGAGAGAATGCAAGAACAAAAAATAGGCTCAACCAGGCGGCCCGGCCTAGATCCTTAGAGCTTGGCTTCGACCAGACCGAAGGGCCAAGAACCAGGCTTGGGCATTGGTTAGGTAGAGTGGTGGACCAGCTCGACTCTGGCCTGGTTTGGTTTGGTTCTGCCAATGCCCGGCCCTCAGAGTGTCCCGGCTCTTTTGCCTTTTTTTGTGACCCAAGCCCGATGTGGCCTATATTCACGCATGTGCTGTGTAATGTTAAATATGCAGCCACAAATAGAGAGGAAATTTACTAAAAAAACAGAGAGATGAACAACTGAGCATGCGTGTCATAAAGAAGTAGAGAAACAGAGAAATATGATTACCAGAAAAATCGAGGGTGAAAGAGAAACTCATGTGCATCCTATGTAATAGATTTTTTATGCATATTTAAAATCTTTACACTATCAAAGATATCATACAAAGAATGGGAGATCCTACACCATCTAAAAAAGGATGAAGTTTATATAAAGTGTTAATCTAAGTAAGGCGCAGTACAAAAATTCACTAGAAAAAGATGTTTGTGATGCTGAAAAAACCATCTAATTGATCATCTCAACCTCAATGTGTGGAAGCAAAAATAATAATAATTAAGTCCTCGAAAGTAGTACATTTTGTAATGCATTATCTTAACCATCTATTTTTAAAATTTTTCAAGTATTTATAGATCTCCTCGATCTATACTTATTTCAATGCTTTAAATTCATATTTAGGGTGAAAAATGATTTTTTTGGCCATCACATCATTTTTTGGCACTGAAATGACATCTTTGACTAGGATTTGAGATGTCATTTTATACAAACGGCACCCTATATAAAAAAAGTAAAGAAATCGGATTTAGGTATCTCTCATAATCATGGAATTTCAAGAATGAAGGTTGAGAAGAAGTGCCATTTAAAAAAGTTAAAGAGTGTAAAAGTTTTTAAAATGTCAAACATAAATGTTGCGTTTCCAATGTAATGTCATGTGTGAAAGACCGTCACAGTATCTACGTTATACTTGTAAAGAGGTGCCGTTTGTATAAGCAATAAAACAATTAGGGCATGCCTCCAAATCATGCCAAAAGATACAGTTTAGGAACCGGAACCCTGTGGTAGCCTGAAATATATTTTTACAACTAATTATGAATTTTAAAGTTTCATAAATGAATCACATTGAGGAAATCTATAAACACTTGAAAATAGACATCTAAATAATATGCTACAAAATGTATTATTTTCAAGACTTAAAATTTATATTTTATATCTATATATTTCAAGGTCAAGATGGTTAATTAAATGATTTTTCACTGCCAAGAAAATATGTTTTGGTGGATTTTTGAGATACACGTTACTTCTAGAGCAGAAGATTGACACCTTCTCTGACATTTGTAAGGTTCTAGAAATTAATGTATAATTTTAGAGAGAACTACAAACACATGGTAATTGTAAAAAAATTGAGAGTTGTTTAGAATTCTAGAGAGTCAAGATAAATGTGGCGAAATAAACTAAGAGAGAAAGAGGCGACAATTTAGAATTTCAAAGAGAGAGAGAGTGTATACGATTTTAGTAACAGGAAAAGTTTTTTATCTAGATCCAACGCCTCAAAGTATTTTATTTTGATAGGGGAAAGAATATAAGTTTTATACAATAAATAAAGTATAGAAAGATTGCCCTCTAGTAAAACATGGGACTAAGTAAACGTCCACATAGGGAAAACGAGAGGCCGGGTCCTTGGGTTATTACGAGGGACCTCACTCATGTAATTATTATTTCTCTCTTCAATGTATCAATAGTTTCTCTCTCTTCATGTAAAAATATTCCTTGCACATATAATCTCTCTCTAACTCTCTCCATGTAATAATAGTTTCTCTCTCTTCATAATCACTCTTCATGTAATAATAGCCTCTCTCTCTTCATATAATAATCTTCTTTACATATATAATCTCTCTCTTCATGTAATAATAATCGGAAAAAGTTTATATAAGGGTGAGGCCGTGCATCTCAAAACTTCATTAGAAAAAGTTGTTTTGATGCTGAAAAACCCTTAATTTGATCATCTTGACCTCAAGATATATAGATACGAGAAAAAATAGATTTCAAGTATTGGAAATAGTTCATGAATTGTATTATCAAAACCGTCAATTTTCAAGATTTTTCAAGTGCTCGTAGATTTGTTCGATCTACACTATTTTTTAACTTTAAATTTTATAATTAGAGATAAAAATAAATTTTCAGGTCATCATAAAGAATTATGATACTAACACAATATATTTCGGCACTATTTGAAGGTGCGCCCTACTTTGATTGTTTAGGGCCTCGGCCTTGTACAAACCACACCCATAATAGTTTCACTCTCTTCGTATAATAATCTTCCTCATAAATTTGAAAATTCAGCAACTCCGATTGGAATCACCCAATCTGATCCAATCCCTCACTGCCAATCAATTTGTAGGTGGATCTCTCTAATGTCTATATTATCAATGACCATTACATATTTGTGGTTTTCCTCTCTCTCTCTCTCTCTCTCCTATCTTGGCATCTCTCTCTCCTTATCATCCCCCTCTCTCTCTCCCTTTGCCATCCATCTCTCTCTCTATCCCCCTTGGTATCTATCTTTCTCTACTAATAATCAATTCTACTAAATTTTTCTCTTTTTCTTATTGTATCTATCAATAATCAAGTCCATTAATTATCTCTCTTTATCTCTTTCTACTAACAACTTATTTCATTAAATTTGTTAATACCAAAAAAATTGTGGTAGCGATATTCAATTTATTGTCATGAGTTGTATTTTTAATTTTATTTTGACTATAAAACATCAAACACTAAACATAAGACAGATTCTCAGTATTTACATATTTTTGATACATTAATGAACAACCATAATGCAATTACCACTATTTTCTTTAGAAACCTAAAAACCTATATTTTTGATAAGTTATTGTGATTTTTTTAAAAAAAAAAATTGGCTGAAACTGATAGATTCTCCGATCTACCAATCCAACACGATTTTTTGGGTAGTTGACTTTGGCCACCGATCCATTTTTCTAAAATTTGATATTCCCTGTTAATCTCTCTCTCTTTCTCTCTCCATGCAATAATAATAGTTTCTCTCTTCATATAATTATAGTTTCCAAGGTTTGAAAATTCGGAGATCTAGATTGCAATCGCCAAATCCAGATAAAAAATCATCGACGATGATCCAGATCTTTCAATATATTGGAATCCTCCCCTCCCTGCCTCCCTACCTAAACGGTCGATTCCACTGTATAGAATCAACGATTTGCTGCAGTGGAACCATCGATTCCAATATTTGAGGCACCAAGTCACAAGCTTTCAAGACTTTAGACTCACATTTAGAACTTTTTGATCCATCTTGGGCCTTTTTTCAGAGAATTATTGCTCTAAAATGATTGCAAATTGCTTATATAACTATTATTCCATTGATTTTGAAAAACATTTGATTTGGCCATCAAAATCATGTGTTTTTTTAAGCTTCTGTAGAAATACGTCATTCTATCGATTTGTTATTATATGTCCTGAAATTTGTTTTATTTGGAGATAATTAAAACCTACAAAATATTCTATTGCTAATTTGTTCGATTAAACTTGTATTGCCCATCGATTTTGCTTCCAAATCCAAGAAATCGAAAAAAAAATTGAACTTTTAACAGTCACCAAAAATCAAAGAAATCAATGAGTATTTCGGTTGATGTGGATCAAATTTCAATGGAGTTTTTTTTATTTACAGAGCTTTAAGGCTTTGATATAGGGGAAAAGTTTATAGAGCCGAGGTTCTAAACAATCAAATTAGAGCCTACCTCAAAAATTTCATTAGAAGAGATTGTTTTGATGCTCAAATATCCTCAAATTGATCATCTCAACATCAAGATGCATGGGCATGTGAAAAAAATGGATTTCAAGTTTTGGAAATACTGTATTTTGTAACGCATTTTTGGACCGTCAATTTTCATGTTTTCATATATCTACGGATCTACACTATTTTTGAAGTTTTAAACTTTATAAATAAAGTTGAAAATAAATTTTAAGGCTATCACAATGATTTTCAATATTAAAACCATATTTCTCTATGCTATTTAAAGGTAGGCTCTATACAAACTGCACCTTTGATATAGATCAAGTGTATTTTATTTCCATTTTGTATGTTTTTCTACAATTTTTTTTTTTGCTTTGCATGAAGGTAGCACAAATTAGGATTTCCACCATTTCAAATTGTTCATCCTCAAATTTGTACCATATTTATTGAAACTTGAATCAAAATGATCATATTGAATATGTCTTCTGTGTTACAGATTCAATACAATGTTTAGAAATAGAAAATAGTATGGATTTTGGGCCAAAATACGTACTAGTTTTTGGGGATATTGAGTACTCTATTTTAAAAAAAATTAATAATTTTCTGAAAAAACTAGGGCTTTTGATGCATTTAGATTATTGATTTATATGGTGTGTGATTAATTTTTTTTATTTTTTTTAATTTTATGTCATTATTAGTTTTTTTAGAGAAAAACCTTTTGTTTGAAGATATTTTTTTAAAGTGTCATAGCATCGTTTTTATATTATAATTTGGCAGTGTTTTTAATAGTTTTTGTTAATATTTTTTAAAGTGTCATAGCATCGTTTTTATATTATAATTTGGTAGTGTTTTAATCATTTTTGTTATATGTTTGATGCAATATTATAATATTATATTATATTATATATTAATAAGTAGATATTTTTAAAAATATTATAGTATTACATTATATTATATATTAATAAGTAGATATTTTTAAAAAGATTATAATATTATATTATATTATATATTAATAAGTAGATATTTTTAAAAATATTATAATATTATATTATATTATATTATATATTAATAAGTAGATATATTTTTAAAGTGTCATAGCATCATTTTTATATTATAATTTGGTAGAGTTTTTAATAGTTTTTGTTATATGTTTGATGCAATATTATAAAATTATATTATTTTATATTATATATTAATAAGTAAATATTGTATTTTATTTATTAATTTATTTATATTATAAATTTCATAGTGTATTATTTTTGTTATAGTTGTAACTAACATTTTGTGCAAATTAAATGATATTATCATGCAAAGTTTAAATTTTTTCATATTTGTATGTAAGATAATCGTAAAATATACACTAATAATTCTAATTTCAGAGTATAATGTTATAGTTGATTGGATTGTAATAATTTTTTATGAACAAAGAGAATTAATAATATTTGATAAATTGGATCCCAATTTAGGTGAGGAAGGCCACTAAATTGGGCAAAGCACAATATTAGGGTGGGTAATGGTTCGATTGGCATTTTGGTTTCAAGGATTAGTACACTTTTGTAAGAACCGTTAAATGGACACCTGAACTCGAGGAGGAGAGAGAGATGGTTTCTGCCATTTCAGTTGAGTGAGAATAAGTATCTGTCATTTAAGTTGAAAAGGAAATCATTGTTTTTAATCTTGGTTGAAAAGGTTGAGAGGGAGACAATGGGGTCTGTCATTTTGGTTGAAAAGGAAATACCACAAATAACACAGAACCCACCACTCCCAATTTTTGTAAAATAATGAAAGTACAATTTTTGTAAAATAATGAAAGTACATAATGCTTGATTTTTTTTTCTTTTTTGAAAACTCAAAATTATTAATTATTTTTTGAGGCCAAAACCATTCGATCCGGCCGATTCTACAATCTAAATCTCCAATCTGCCAATCCGACATGCTTTTTTAGATGTAGAGAAAAGAATAACAAATTAGAAAATAAAAACGAAAATGCATAATTGAGTGATTATATCCGAGTCCACTTCAATATCTTTTAACATGATCAAACTTTTTAATCAAATATAATTCTCGGGTTCTGTTTACAATGGATATCTTCTCTTACAAATACAAAACAAAGAATTAATAAAAATAAAATAATAAAAACAAACCACAAAAATAAACTCTCTCTAAAACTCACGTACATCTCTATATTCTTATTTTCTCTGGAGCATCCAAATCTCTTCCTTATCTCCCGAGTTAAATCTCTTTGAAGCTCTATATCTCTTTTTAAATTTTAGTTTCTATTCCTTAAAAGCCACATAAAAACTCAATATTTATCTTTTTAAAACTAACCAAGCGACTTGCTACCCTATCATCAAAACAACTCAAGCACTAAAAATCTTCCCACCTAACTTATCCCAACCCACTTTTTATTCCTAAAATAAAAATTAATTCATTAAAATAAAATTTTGATAACTTTAATTTTTATTTACATCAGATCCAAAAAATAAAATAAAATTTTGGTAACTACCTGGTCATGGATGACATTTTTTAAAGATGCGGTTTGAGGCTGTAAACAATCAAATTAGAGCCTGCCTTCAACTGGCATTGAGAAATGTGGTTTG